>NC_069737.1:15794248-15816748 GCF_027358585.1 Pangasianodon hypophthalmus | reverse complement strand
TCCTTCACGTCTCTCTCTCTCTCTCTCTCTCTCCATCACGCCACGAATCATTTCATTTCCGTAAACAAATGTAAAGATGAGATTCAGCTAAAGCTTTGACATTCAGAGCGACTTTTTAACTTCAGTGGCTGGTGTACGCTTCTGCCGCTGATGGATAAGGCCGCTGGGGAAAAAATGCAAGCTGTGTGATTTCTTTCCTTCTTTCTTTTCTTTTTTTTTTCCCTTTTCGCCGCAGATAAATAGTTCCAGAGACGCGCTTCTGCCTAATGGGTTTTCGTCTTGTAACCTTTTACAAATGATTCTGTTCATTGTTTAATCCAGTGTTTTTTCACAGAACCTCGGCACTAAAGGTCAAAAGAGTGAGTCAGTGATTGAGATAAATGAAAAGTCAACAAAGCAGAGAGACGGAGAGAGAGAGAGAGAGAATCCGGACCGAGTGCTGCCTCGGGATTAATTATACATAAACGCGTTCAGAAGAAGAGCCCAAACACTGAGTCGCTGAATTTGATTGAATGCAGAAAGTAAAGGATTGCGGTTCTGCTCGTGGAGATCAGATTCAAACCTGCCACTTGGTCCACAAACACGCAGTAAAAAAAATCTACTCATCTTCTCCAACATTCATCTTTTTAAAGTACAAGGTTTCCGCTGTACAAAATATGTATCATTTCTTCTCCAACTAATCGAAACTCACCAAGGTCCAAGGTTTATGTGTCATCTGGTCGGTTAGCAGTTTTTATCCACAGTCTCATTTTGACATTTAAGACATTTTCTACATCGCCATAGCAACCATTAATGTATTTTATTTTATATATAGTTTATAAACTCCTCACACAAAGTATAAACGTTCCAACTTTTCGAACTTCACAGCTCTAAAGGGTTGAAGGCTGTGAAATCGGGTTGCTAGCGTGTTTCCTTCCCTGGAACTTTTGGAAAAGCGAACTTTCGCAGCTTGTCTGTAGCAGCTTGGATGCTGAAGAGGAAAAGGAGGATCAGATGGAGGATGAGTTTTGGATTAAACCCGCGATGGAAATAAACGCTAATGTAAAGTCGGAATGGCTAAACTTATAAAGAACTCCAGAACGGGAAACTAGAGCGTGACGCAAGGAACTGGAAAACAGGAAACGGAAAACCAAATAAGCTGCAGCGGTGAGTCTTTCCTCACGTCGTTTAAAGTACACGCCCACTTTCACTCTCAGTCTGAGTGCTTTACATTCCGGTATTTTCTCTGCAAATCTTTACACACTTTATTCTGAGTAACATGAACACACACACACACACACACACACACACACACACACTTCCTCTCAGCAACTACACACTTTCTACACACACTTTCCATTTCCTGATTGCTTGAACAAGGCCAGTTTTACATCGTTAGAATAATGAGCAGAGAAACTAAAGTGGGATTTTCTCTCTCTCTCTCTGTCTGACTCTCTCTCTCTCTCTCTGTCTGACTCTCTCGCTCTCTCGCCTGGACAGCCAATAAAAGCGGCTGCTGTAAAATCGGGTTGCCAGCGCATTTCCATCCGAGTCGGTAAAACAATTCCCTGCTCGTGGGAGGATGGGATTTTTGGAAAATTGAGCCAAACTGGCAAATTTTCAGCTTCAACACAGTGGATAACATGCTGCAGTGGAAGAGGAAGAGGAGGAGGAGAAGGAGGAGGAAAACAAGGATGAGGAGGAGCAGGAAGAGGATGAGGAGAAGGAAGGAGAAGAAGAGGAGCAGGAGGAGGAGGAAGAGGAAGAAGAAGGGGAAGAGGAAGAAGAGGAAGAAGAGGAGCAGGAGGAGCAGGAGGAGGAAGAGAAGGAAGAGCAGGAGCAGGAGGAGGGGGAAGAGGAAGAAGAGGAAGAAGAGGAGCAGGAGGAGCAGGAGGAGGAAGAGAAGGAAGAGCAGGAGCAGGAGGAGGGGGAAGAGGAAGAAGAGGAAGAAGAGGAGCAGGAGGAGAAGGAGGAAAAGGAAGAAGAGGAGCAGGAGGAGGAGGAGGAGGAAGAGGCAGAGGAGGAAGAGGAGGAGGAGGAGGAAGAGGAGCAGGAGGAGGAAGAGAAGGAAGAGCAGGAGCAGGAGGAGAAGGAGGAGGAGGAAGAAGAGGAGCAGGAGGAGGAGGAAGAGCAGGAGCAGGAGGAGGGGGAAGAGGAAGAAGAGGAAGAAGAGGAGCAGGAGGAGGAGGAGGAGGAATAGGCAGAGGAGGAAGAGGAGGAGGAAGAGGAAGAGGAGGAGGAGAATGTGGAGTCTCGCCTTACAGACTCACGGGTGTGAAAGCAGCTTAAAATACAGATTTAAAAATGTGGTTTCTTGACACATAAAAATAAAAAGAAATAAAGTGCTGACTGTATTCTGAAGCGACAGATGACAGAGACATAAGAGAGACAGATGTTAGAAAGAGAGAGAGAAAGAGAGAGCAAGGAAGAGACAAAATATATATATATGTAGAGAGAGAGAGAGAGAGAGAGAGAGATGGAGAGAGACAGAGACAGATGACAGACATAAGATAGAGACAAGAAAGAGAGATAGAGAGAGCAAGGAAGAGGAAGAAAGAGTGAGGAAGGGGAAGAGAGACAGAGAAGATAGACAAAGAGAGAAAGACAAGAAAGAGAACGAGAGAGTGAGGAAGAGAGACAGCAAGGAAGAGACAAAAACAGAGAGCGAGACAGAGAGATAGAGAGAACTGAGATGCTTAATGACAATACCAACATGGCCTGATTCGTGTCTGTCTCTCTCTCTCTCTCTCTCTCTCTCTCTGTCAGTAGAATATGGAGCAGTAAAATGGCAGAAACAGAGAGACGAGTTAAAGGAGAAAAATCTCAACACTTTCTCCAAACTCACTGATTCAGGATTCAGAAGTGTGCTGCTGGCACAAACAGGAAGTACAGTACGGCCTCGTTTCACCGCTGCCCTTTTCACACGGTATGAGGGACAGTGTGTGTGTGTGTGTGTGTGTGTGTGTGTGTGTGTTGCATCAAGAGCCACAATAAGCTGCTTGGCCAAGTGTAAAAAAAACTGCTGTGAGCGCTGAGCTGGGTTTATTTCAGCGAGTTTGAGGAACTTCTGTTTAAAAAGTGACACTTTTGTGAGACGATACACGGCTTGTGTTACTGTTACCATCCTGACGTTGAGTCATTTCCTAGAAACGTTGTTTCTCAAAGTGTTTATTCCATTTATAACACAGCAATTTTTTATTTATGAAAGAACTAATATACAGTCATTAACATACAGCTGTGATTTGCAGCTGCACAACTGTCACAGCTGCTGTTAAAGAAAATTAATCAACATCTTCTGACCAATCACAATCCAGAATCCTACAGCGCAGTGAGATAAACAAAAAAAGCCTCTGCTTCTGGGAAAAGGAAGAAAAACCTAATTAACTCCCACTCATTCAGCTTCTCTTCATCCTGTGTTTTCATTATTGTCACCCTGCGAGTCTCTGGTGTTCGGAGTTTCCACTAATTAGGGCTCCGGTTAGCCTCGGAGATACATAAAGCGTCTGGATCAGTGTGTGTGAGTGTGTGTGTGAGAGTGTGTGTGTGTGTGGGGGGAAAATGTGTACACCAGGTTTCTCTCTCACACCAAGTTCCACATTTATTTAACGCTTCAGTTCACCGCTCAATTCCCTTCCCACACACACACACTCACACACACACACACACACACACACACACAACCTCCCGGCCAAACAAGTAAACATTTGTAAAGGCGTTATAAAGCTGAAAAAACGAGTCCGAGGGGGAAAAATAAACACGTTTATCCGTGTTGAGGTGCTGATTTCGCTGGCACACGTGTGTGAGAGCGAGCGCCAGGATTTGTTAACAGATCCAAAAAACAGTGAAGCAGAGCAAGCTGGCAAAGGTCCTGAAGACTCGAGTCCCGAGCGGAAAAACTCGGAAAAACAGAAAGTGGTACTTTTCTTATTTCATTATGAACCATAAATCATCGCTGGGGTCAAGCACGAACCAATTAGTGTGAAAAAAAACCCAGACTGCTTCCTGATGTTCAACTTCCTGCAGGGAAAATAATATTTTGGGTCGGAAAAAGTTTTCCCAAATCAGATTTCGAGCTTTTGGTCTTTACCGGATGAGTACATACGAGCGCCAGACTGTCTGTTTACGCTAATCCAATATTCGTGATTATTATCCATGCAGGCGGTTAAATCACATCCAATCAGGACGAGAAAAAGCATCAGGATCTACAAAACAATCAGGACACCAAAGAACAAAGAAAGAGGAAAAAATGGGAAGCAGAATATCTAGGAAATT
The DNA here is from genome assembly GCF_027358585.1 of Pangasianodon hypophthalmus. Lineage (NCBI taxonomy): Eukaryota > Metazoa > Chordata > Actinopteri > Siluriformes > Pangasiidae > Pangasianodon > Pangasianodon hypophthalmus. The sequence continues at coordinate 15,812,497 of NC_069737.1, read as the reverse complement.
TGGAAACCAAGGAATTGGAAAATAAGGAACTCTGGCAGACAGACAGAACACTGGAAAGAAGGAACTAGGGAAATGGGAAACAATAGGAGAACAGCAAAAAGACTAGAATCTGGGAGAACATGGTGAGAAGCTACAAGGAAACAGGAAGAACCATGAGAACAGGAAAGAAGAAAACCCCAGGAGAACCAGAAACTGGAAATCAGAACTGCACCTAAAAAATGAGGAAGGTACGAGAACAGGTAAAGTAACGAAACAGAAAAGAACAAAATGAACTTGAAAGAGGGAAACATGGAGAACAGGAAACTAGATCCTGAGACAAGAAAGTAAGAAACAGGAAGCCTTGGAGAACAGGAAGCTAGCTAGGAATTAGAAAACAGAGACTACAGAGCCAGAAAAAATACAACTACAATGTTGAGGGGGATTTTTCTTTGTTTTTTCCTACATGGAAGTTGGAAATTCCGTGAGCAGCCGTACTGATTTGATGTCACTTGCTGAACTGTGGGTTCAGGAGACCTTCCCAACATTCCGAGTAGGAATTCGAAGGTGAGGGGCATTTTTTCACTTGGGTTTTTCCTAGTTGGACGTCGGAAATTCCGTGAGCAGCCGTGTTGATCTGATGTCATGTGCTGAACGTGAGTGTTAGAAAGACCTTCAAGACGAGTAGGAATTCCAAGTTGAAAGAGTGTTTTCTTTGTTTTTTCCTAGACTGAGCTCGGAAATTCTGAGTTAGGAGATTAATAAATAAATCCTATAAACCTGGAGGGCGTGGCCACGTCGCCTCAGGCTGAGTCACAGAAAAGGAAAAAAGAAAACGTTCCGGATTCTTCCGGTGTCTTCGGCAGCAGACAGCTCATCCAACGTGTTAAATAGATTCAGACGGGTGTGAGATGAGGCCCAGGGTGCAAACACACACACACACACACACACACACACGTCTCCATCCAGACGCTTTCATTTGCCGAACAGCTTTCTGCTTCCCAAACGAGTTTCGCTGTCCGTTCAGGCATGACGCGCGGAAGCGGCGCTCTCGGAGGCCGACGAAACATAATTTCATGCAAATGTAGCGCTGAGTTTAGGAAATCAAGGTAATTTAGTTCCTTTTTTCTCTCCTTCTCTCACTCTCTTCTCTTTTTTTTAATTTCACACTCGAGTGCACAGCCACAAATGATGACCGAGAAGTCTCCGGTGGCGACGCCGCGCACTTCCGCTGACTATTTTTAGAGCTCAGACTCTTTAACCGAGAAAAATATTTACTTCAGTAAATTAAAAGGAAGAGGTGTAGCTTGTGCCAAAGCTGAGGCGACAGGCTGCGTGTTCACGTCTGCACGAGCCGTAAACAAACTCGGGAAAGAGGAAAAGAATCACGTGAGGGCGTCCTTAAGGTATTAATTAGCAAAAAAGAAAAAAACAACAAAACAAGTGTGTTATTATTCATATCGCTTAAATACAAGCAGGAGTGCATTACACACCATTACTCAGGAAGAAGTCTTATTTCATCAAATCACATCTCACACAGTTCTATTATTCTTAAAAAAAAACACACACAAAAAGAGAAAAGTAATGGCACCCCCAGTTTAAACAAATGACAAACTCAACCCTGGGATTATTTGTTATTAGTTTATAACTTGAGATTATTGATTTATTCATGCGCTCACACACAAGCTCCACACACCAACGATTTTAATGTCAAGCGTAATGAATGAATTGAACGTTAATTTAACTGCTACATTAGCAATGTGGTTTATTAGAGCTAGCTTAGTTCAATTTTTTTTAATTGTTAGATAAAATTCGATTTTTATTTCCGTGAGAAATTGGCTTGAGGATATTTCCAGATCAAAGTCAGACTGAATTTGGGAACAAACTCGAGATTAATTATTTTACTTAATAATAAATAAAACGCAGATATTGCTAACTGTGGCTTGGGTATTAAGTATAAAATTATCATTCTCCTATTGTTTCTATGGTAACAACTCATTCATCATCCTGCCATCACCCCTCCATCATCCTGCCATCACCCTGCCATCATCCCTCCATCATCCCGCCATCAGCCGTCATCATCCCTCCATCATCCCTCCATCGTCCTGCCATCATCCCGCCATCATCCCGTCATCATCCTTCCATCATCCCTCCATCATCCTGCCATCACCCTGCCATCATCCCTCCATCATCCTGCCATCACCCTGCCATCATCCTGCCATCACCCTGCCATCATCCCTCCATCATCCCTCCATCATCCCGCCATCATCCCGTCATCATCCTGTCATCATCCCTCCATCGTCCTGCCATCATCCTGCTATCATCATACCATCATCCGTCATCATCCCTCCATCATCCTGTCATCATCCCTCCATCATCCTGCCATCACCCTGCCATCATCCCTCCATCATCCTGTCATCATCCCTCCATCATCCGTCATCATCCCTCCATCATCCTGTCATCATCCCTCCATCATCCTGCCATCACCCTGCCATCATCCCTCCATCATCCTGTCATCATCCCTCCATCATCCGTCATCATCTCTCCATCGTCCTGTCATCATCCTGCTGCTGATTATTTTCCTGTAACAGCACCACATGCAGTGTGTTAGTCTTGGTGTAATAAAGTGCAGCAAACTGCAGAAGAACGCTAATCCGGGAGAAAAGCAGGGGAAGGTGTGCAGAATTCCCAGAAAGAATACTGTCCGGAATTAAGGCCCAAAATTCCTTGCTTTTTTTTCCACTAAGTGAACTTTGTTAAAATGAGACAAATTTTTAAAAAAATAAACTCTCTTGATGCAATAAAGTTTGGAAATAAACTTTAGCCTCAGTCAGCACTTCCTTCGACTGCACTACTGAAGCAGTCCTAAAACACCTTGGTTCATGTTTGTTTCAATCCGCTCGGGGACGAAGCGGACCGGACGCGCCGGCGATCTGAGGCGCATCGGAGACGAGCGTCTGGGCTCAGGGATCAGCGGCATCGTTAGCGCTCTGTTTATGACACCGAGATCAATGCTCGTGGCTGAATAATTCATAACGGCGTCCTGCTCCGTGATGGCAGCGTATGGAGAGGTGGGAAAAAAAGGACCTGGCAACCCGAGCGCACTGGCAAATCAATCTCCGATTGTTCACAAACAACAGAAGAGACACGGCGGAGTTTTTAACGATTTCTACTGCATTAGCCTTTGTGGGTTCGTGGTAATTGTCATTCTGTGGAGCTCGGTGCTCGTTTGTGGTGTTTTTTTTTTCTTTTGACAGTTTCAGATTTAATGGATGAGACGAGGGCTCGCTTCGCTCTGCTCTCCGAGGAAGACGAGTGAGGGAGAGATGTGCGCTAGACGTAGGTTTTTGTGCATTTATTATACTTTTAAAGCGAAGTTCCCCTGTGGAGAAGTTAAAGATTCGAGTTATTAAGCTGTTATGATTAATGTTCGGCGTGGTAATGCGCGTGATATTTGCGTTGCAGAATTTAAAGTGATTTCGGAAACTTTCTGGTGCTTAAAAGTGCTCTGTCTTTTTCCTTTCAGGCTTTCGAAAATCACGCCTGTGATGAACTGTTGTTAATAAATAGTTGTAGAATGACTTTCTCCTTCTTTCCATCTCGTTTTCACAGCTCATGAATATTCATAAGCAGCCAGGAGTCGACATTCTGGAATATAGTAGCTGCTAAATGAAAAACATGATGAATTCGTCCTCGTTATCGACACCATCCCGAGCCAACGAGGTACAGTTAGCATCCTCGGGGAAATTAGCTAGCCCTTTTCACACAAACACTTTACTGGAGATTAATCACAAAGGAGTTCATTTTAAATCTCTCACTAGAGGACTGAGGAGATTTTCCATCGGGGGCCTTGATGCACAATCCCATTTTTTTTATTTTTTTTTTTTTACATATTTGTTTTTTTAATCGTAAAAACTTATACAAATCCCAGTCTCACGTTTACATCATTCTGCCGCTGAAATGCACTCGGCTTGAAAGCAGCAACTTTTCACCAGTTGCATCACCGTGGTTGTAGTGTTACCATGGCGATTACTCTTGCCATACAGACTGTAGCTCGTCTGAATCAAGTTTAGATGTGTTGAGATGCTTTTCTGCTCAGCACGGATGTAAAGAGTGATTATCTGAACTATGAGATTTTGACAAACTGGGATTTACAATATTGCGTCTCAGCCACGCCCCTTTACAACTCGACCCATCATCTCTTACTGACTCCTACACGTGCTCTAATCAGACTTCATGTGAAAACTGTTTGTCCATGTAGTACACAGTTACAGAAGGGAATGATTTATAATCGCACTATCGGGCGTCACCCAGATGAGGATGGGTTCCTTTCTGAGTCTGGTTCCTCTCAAGGTTTCTTCCTCATATCGTCTCAGGGAGTTTTTTCTCACCACCGTCACCTCTGGCTTCTCATTAGGGCTAAATTTATACATTTAAAATTTATATCATGATTTTATGTATTTCTGTAAAGCTGCTTTGTGACAATGTCCATTATTAAAAGCGCTACACAAATAAAACTGAATTGAATTATCATTACGCACTGCTAATGTTTATAATCACATTAAACATGTTTTCATATTTCTGGTTAAAGATTCGAGGTCTGTATCTTAACTCTTCCTTATTTCATTTCTAATTCTATCTCCATCTAAATGATCTTTATGTATTACGGTAAGTGAAGAAAGGATAGTAAGAGTAATAATTATTTTTATTATGAACACAGATAAAGCATTCTTCTCACACACACACACACTCTCACACACTTCTTTTTTCACACGACAGCACGTTCCACGGCATATTTCCCCATAAAAGTCATGAAGGTGCAGCTGGAGTGTGAAGCGGTTCCTGAGAGCTAGACGGTGGTTTTTTTTAGGAGCAGATGGCCTGACGCTCCCCAGAGCTCCATCACCGCTAAACTACACACAGACACACGGGGAAAAGCGGCTAAAAAAGTTCCACCCAAGCAGCAATTACAAGTCAGCAAAACGTCCCCAGACCCAGAGAGAGCTAACCTACAATTCACTTACAAAACTTTATTTATATGCGAGACGGGACAACAACAAGAGCCCAGGTCCCAATACTGTGCAGATTTAATGGCAGCCACCAAACAGAGGCTTTCAGTCTGACTGAGAAGAACGTTTCAGATCATTTTCTTTTAACTCTTCTGTATTAGCATAGTTTCCTCTTCCCTTATAGCTCCTGTCATTCTGATAGGGACACAAAGTAGAATTTATTATTATCATCATTCCTAATTTTATAACCCACTGTGCAATAAATTAATTATGATGGGACTCAGACATGGAGTGATCATATTTTAATTATTTTTTAATTATAAAACAAGTAAAACAGGTCATTTATCACGAGCAGTAATAACATCTTGTCCTCCTTAAGCCAAATTAAAACCAAACAAATGACCAACTTGTGGAAATTAAACACTCAGTGTAGACTTAGTTTTTATAGCTAATTTTATATATATACATATTTTATATTTTATACACACACACACACTCTCACAGTATTGTGAAAAAGTGTTAGAAATATGCAAATGCCTTCAAAAATAATGAAATTAAATGCTTCTACATTAAAAAAAACACTATAAAGAGCAGTAAACAGTAATAAATGAAACAAAGTCAGTATTTAATGTGACGATCCTTCACTTTAAATAAATAAAGCAGTATCTGAGGTGCAGTGTGTGCAGTTTTATAAGGAAATGAGCTGGAAGTGTTACTGAGCATCTTGCAGAAGCAGCCACAGTTCTTCTGGAGACTTTGACTGTCGACTCGCTTCTTATTTCTGCAGCGAAACCCAGCAGCCTTCATTATGTTTTTATCTGAAAAGTGTCTCTTATGGAATCTGCTGCTTTCTTTACTGACATACAAACATTTTTCTGTAACGTTTCATTTTGTGCTGGAAAACTAATGTTTGGAATCGAAAATGTTTTTGTACTGAATCAATAATGTAGAAATCAGAAAATAAACATCTATAACAAAGTTTGTACTAAAATTAGAGTGTCTAAGACTTCATATATATATATATATATATATATATATATATATATATATATATATATATAATTAAAAACATTTTTTACTTGGTATGGCTTTATTGGTGTAAAGAATAAAGAATAAGGGGGAAAATAACCAGTCCCGGATCATCAATATAGCAGAAGCCTCAACAGCAAATACAAATGATGGTTTGTTCTTCATCTGTCGTTCACTAACTTCAACTTCCAGAAAAGCCTAAGGTGTGTGAATAGACAGCAGAGGAGATAGCTACTGTAACGCTAAGCTAATTCTCACACTGAGCTCAGACTCAGACTTTCCACCAGAGCAGAACAAACCAGAGCATTAAAGCTCCAAGAAAGGTTCAACTGGCCCACCTCAGTCCATATTTACTTTTCAGGGTCTTTGTCTACTGAGGAACGCTGAAATCATTCCTACTTTCTCTACTATTAGAGCACCACTGTTCCAGAGTTTTTATTGCTGGAGCTCTTTCAAAAGGAAAAAGTTCACTTTTATGAAAACTTCTGTAATGTCGAGTGGTTTTTAATCACTTAACCGATAAAAGTTGCAGCTCGGGGGGCGAAGTGAAAACTGCGGACGGTTCCACATGGATACATTTACGTCCAAGCCTCGGCTTTGCTTCAGTGTTTAATCTTCACACTCTGCTCATACTGAACATCCTTTTCACACACTCAGGGCTGTCTGTCTTTCCTCCTCTACACCCGTATACGCTAACGATTTTAGCTCGACATGGTCACGGTTGATGTCATTTAGGATAAATGATCAATGTGGATTTTTATATTCGATGCGTTATTTACTTAACAACAGAAACGTGTTATAAGCATAAACACATAAGCATGAACAGGTCTGGGTAGAACGTAATACCACACTGAACCCTTAGGGGGCAGCAGCAGTGCCGATACTACTGATACTGCTATTACTGCTGATACTACTGATACTACTGATACTGCTATTACTGCTGATACTACTGATACTACTGATACTGCTATTACTGCTGATACTACTGATACTACTGATACTGCTATTACTGCTGATACTACTGATACTGCTATTACTGCTGATACTACTGATACTGCTATTACTGCTGATACTACTATTACTACTGATACTGCTATTACTGCTGATACTACTGATACTGCTATTACTGCTGATACTACTGATACTACTGATACTGCTATTACTGCTATTACTGCTGATACTACTGATACTACTGATACTGCTATTACTGCTGATACTACTGATACTGCTATTACTGCTGATACTGCTGATACTACTGATACTGCTATTACTGCTGATACTGCTGATACTACTGATACTACTGATACTGCTATTACTGCTGATACTACTGATACTACTGATACTATTCTACTGATACTACTGATACTGCTATTACTGCTGATACTACTGATACTACTGATACTGCTATTACTGCTGATACTACTGATACTGCTATTACTGCTGATACTGCTGATACTACTGATACTGCTATTACTGCTGATACTACTGATACTACTGATACTGCTATTACTACTGATACTACTGATACTGCTATTACTGCTGATACTACTGATACTGCTATTACTGCTGATACTACTGATACTACTGATACTGCTATTACTGCTGATACTACTGATACTGCTATTACTGCTGATACTACTATTACTACTGATACTGCTATTACTGCTGATACTGCTATTACTGCTGATACTACTGATACTACTGATACTGCTATTACTGCTATTACTGCTGATACTACTGATACTACTGATACTGCTATTACTGCTGATACTACTGATACTGCTATTACTGCTGATACTGCTGATACTACTGATACTGCTATTACTGCTGATACTGCTGATACTACTGATACTACTGATACTACTGATACTGCTATTACTGCTGATACTACTGATACTACTGATACTATTCTACTGATACTACTGATACTGCTATTACTGCTGATACTACTATTACTACTGATACTACTGATACTGCTATTACTGCTGATACTACTGATACTGCTATTACTGCTGATACTGCTGATACTACTGATACTGCTATTACTGCTGATACTACTGATACTACTGATACTGCTATTACTACTGATACTACTGATACTGCTATTACTGCTGATACTACTGATACTGCTATTACTGCTGATACTACTGATACTACTGATACTGCTATTACTGCTGATACTACTGATACTGCTATTACTGCTGATACTACTATTACTACTGATACTGCTATTACTGCTGATACTACTGATACTGCTATTACTGCTGATACTACTGATACTACTGATACTGCTATTACTGCTATTACTGCTGATACTACTGATACTACTGATACTGCTATTACTGCTGATACTACTGATACTGCTATTACTGCTGATACTGCTGATACTACTGATACTGCTATTACTGCTGATACTGCTGATACTACTGATACTACTGATACTACTGATACTGCTATTACTGCTGATACTACTGATACTACTGATACTATTCTACTGATACTACTGATACTGCTATTACTGCTGATACTACTATTACTACTGATACTACTGATACTGCTATTACTGCTGATACTACTGATACTGCTATTACTGCTGATACTGCTGATACTACTGATACTGCTATTACTGCTGATACTACTGATACTACTGATACTGCTATTACTACTGATACTACTGATACTGCTATTACTGCTGATACTACTGATACTGCTATTACTGCTGATACTACTGATACTGCTATTACTGCTGATACTGCTATTACTGCTGATACTGCTATTACTGCTGATACTACTGATACTACTATTACTGCTGATACTACTGATACTACTGATACTGCTATTACTGCTGATACTACTGATACTGCTATTACTGCTGATACTGCTATTACTGCTGATACTGCTATTACTGCTGATACTACTGATACTACTATTACTGCTGATACTACTGATACTACTGATACTGCTATTACTGCTGATACTACTATTACTACTGATACTACTGATACTGCTATTACTGCTGATACTGCTGATACTACTGATACTACTATTACTGCTGATACTACTGATACTATTCTACTGATACTACTGATACTGCTATTACTGCTGATACTACTGATACTGCTATTACTGCTGATACTACTATTACTACTGATACTACTGATACTGCTATTACTGCTGATACTGCTGATACTGCTGATACTATTCTACTGATACTACTGATACTACTATTACTACTGATACTACTGATACTGCTATTACTGCTGATACTACTGATACTGCTATTACTGCTGATACTACTGATACTACTGATACTGCTATTACTGCTGATACTACTGATACTGCTATTACTGCTGATACTACTGATACTGCTATTACTACTGATACTGCTATTACTACTGATACTACTGATACTGCTATTACTGCTGATACTACTGATACTACTGATACTGCTATTACTGCTGATACTATTCTACTGATACTACTGATACTACTATTACTACTGATACTACTGATACTGCTGATACTGCTATTACTGCTGATACTACTGATACTGCTATTACTACTGATACTACTGATACTGCTATTACTGCTGATACTACTGATACTGCTATTACTGCTGATACTACTGATACTACTGATACTGCTATTACTGCTGATACTACTGATACTGCTATTACTACTGATACTGCTATTACTACTGATACTACTGATACTGCTATTACTGCTGATACTACTGATACTACTGATACTGCTATTACTGCTGATACTACTGATACTGCTATTACTGCTGATACTACTGATACTGCTATTACTGCTGATACTACTGATACTACTGATACTGCTATTACTGCTGATACTACTGATACTGCTATTACTGCTGATACTACTGATACTACTGATACTGCTATTACTGCTGATACTACTGATACTGCTATTACTGCTGATACTACTGATACTACTGATACTGCTATTACTGCTGATACTACTGATACTGCTATTACTGCTGATACTACTGATACTACTGATACTGCTATTACTGCTGATACTACTGATACTACTGATACTACTGATACTGCTATTACTGCTGATACTACTGATACTGCTATTACTGCTGATACTACTGATACTACTGATACTGCTATTACTGCTGATACTACTGATACTACTGATACTACTGATACTGCTATTACTGTTGATACTGCTGATACTACTGATACTGCTATTACTGCTGATACTACTGATACTGCTGATACTGCTATTACTGCTGATACTACTGATACTGCTATTACTGCTGATACTACTGATACTACTGATACTGCTATTACTGCTGATACTACTGATACTGCTATTACTGCTGATACTACTGATACTACTGATACTGCTATTACTGCTGATACTACTGATACTGCTATTACTGCTGATACTGCTATTACTACTGATACTGCTGATACTATACTACTGATACTATACTACTGATACTGCTGATACTGCTATTACTGCTGATACTACTGATACTGCTATTACTGCTGATACTACTGATACTGCTATTACTACTGATACTGCTATTACTACTGATACTGCTGATACTATACTACTGATACTATACTACTGATACTGCTGATACTGCTATTACTGCTGATACTACTGATACTGCTATTACTGCTGATACTACTGATACTGCTATTACTACTGATACTGCTATTACTACTGATACTGCTGATACTATACTACTGATACTATACTACTGATACTGCTATTACTACTGATACTGCTGATACTATACTACTGATACTATACTACCGATACTGCTGATACTATACTACTGATACTATACTACCGATACTATACCACGGCTAATACTACTCATACGATACTAATACTACTGATACTGCTATTACTGCTGGTACTACTGATACTACTGATACTATTGGTACTATACTACAGGTACTACTGATACTGCACCACACAGCGCTGTGTACGAAAACATTTTCACGTGACCAAATTCTCAAGGTGGAAATTCCTCAATTCTCCTGCAAGTTAAATTACGGCAAATTTACCACACCTTCACCAACACCATACCTACCACACGTCTTTGCTCTTTACATGAATTAGCTAGCTACAGTACATTTCAGCTGTACTGACACTAGGTTATATTGTTAAATTAAAAGTCGGACGCGGAGAGAAAGATCCGTTTAAATCCACAAATCTCAATTTTCACGTTTTTATTCTAAAATCAATTCCCTATCATATTTTGTCATTAAAATTTGGTTATTTTTTGTAGAATATCACGTCGGTGAAATGTACGTTAAACACAAATATTCCATCGTTTAAGAATGATTAAAAAAGGATGGTTGTGAGTCAGTATTGATCCAGATGAAAATGTTGCTGTGCTAAAAGCTCCTGTAAGTTTTTAACTCACCCCTAATTTAATCTTCGTTCTATGACTTTGTAGCTACGGTTTAATTTTCCGACGCCAGCGTGAATTCCAATGCCGCCCCTAAATTGTGGATAATAAAAGTCACTGTGGTTCCAGCGGGAGTTTCAGTAAAAGAGAAACTCGTTGTAGGAAGAGGATTACAGTCTGGAAGCTTTTTATCCCCTTATTTATAGTGTATTAATTAAAGACTCCGATTCAATTGTTTTATTGACTGGATCGCTGACACACAAACTCCTCTGGGACAAGGACAAAGAAATGAGAAAGGGAGTTATTGTATTTCTGTGTGTCTCTGTGTGTGTGTGTGTGTGTGTGTATGCGTGTGTTTGCATAAACGTTAAACTTTGACACTGCTGACAAACGCTTAAAGTGTTGTTCAATATTTACACGATTGCATGCGCTGGCAGTTTTGCTTGAAATAAAAGTTTATTTTCTGTTGTGTTTTTACAAGCAGTGGCATTGAAAAGTTCTCCAGAGCTGCAAGCTTCACACTCCACCTCCACATAAACACTACACAACCAACATACAGTAGCAACCGTTCTCCATACCTTCAGGTCCAACTTTCTAAGTTATTCTTGGATGCACATCTTGTTTTTCCAGAACAAGTCCTCCTTATGGATCTTCAGATCTTTCCAGATTTCCCTGAAACGCATTTGGAACACAGAGATCCTCATGGACCCTGTGTTTCTCAGATCCATCCACCATTACCTAGATCTCCCTTCATGAGATCTTCAGATCCATCCAAAGATCTTGAGATCCAGCCCGAGTTCCTCAGATCCTTTCCTGTATTTATTCAAATCCATGCGGATCCATTCAGCATTCCCTAGATCCATCTGAATGTCCTCAGATCCTTTGTGAGAGCTTCCTTGGATCCATTCAGGTATTTATTCAGATCCATCCAAAGTTCATCATGTCCATCCCGAGATCTTCAGATCCATCACGAATTTCTGAGATTCTTTCAGGTATTTCAGATCTATCCATAAGCTCCACGGGTCCATCCAGCAATCTTCAGTGACAAATCAAGTTCCTCCGTCCCATTTATGCATTTATTCAAATCCATCTGCAGGCCCTCAGATCCATCCAAAGATCTTAAGATCCATCCCCAGTGCCTCAGATCTGTTCTGATATTCATTCATATACACTGTGACATCTTCAGAACCATCCAGAGTTCCTTGGATCTTTTCCAATGTGTGTCAGTGTATATGAATGAATATCAGATCCATCTGAAGCTCCTCAGATCTATCATGAAATCTTCAGATCCAGCCCATGTTCCTCAGATCCCTTCTGTTATTTATTCAGATCCCCCTGAAGGTCCTCAAATCCCGTATGTCCAGCAACCTTCAGCTTTATCCAACGTTCCTCAGAGCTGTTCAGCATTCCTTTGGTCTTTTGATCAATCCAGAGTTTTCTTGCTCAGAGAAAGTAAAATTCTGTCTTTTTCTCAAATCCTTACCGTGTTTGAGATTTGTTTTCCTAATAAAAAAAAAACTGCCCTTGCCTCTGGATCGTAATTGCTCCAGATTCCGATCCGAATGTTCTCACGCTAACCAAATGCTAAACAAATAAACGCTTAACAAATGTACTTGTGGAGCTCGGAACAATAAAGCTGTGTTTGTGGAATATAAAGCGCAGGTGCTGTTTGTGTTGGAGCTCCACTGTGTGTCTGACGGATTAATGGAGAGAGACAGATAGGGAATAAAAAATGAGACGTGGAACTCACCACTTGGCCATTCTGGGGGTTTTTGTGGGCGTACGGAGGACCTCGGATGTGATTCCACATCTGACCAGAGGTCATAGCAAACACCACACACTAGACGAGAAGAAAAGAGAGAGAAAGAAATATACGAAAGATGTTATAAAAAAAAAAAGTTCTCTACTTGTCAATGTACATCGAGGATCTGTAATTTACATCTTTACCCAATAGCTTTTACCTGGAAACGTGAGTCTCGTGCATCTTTAAGCTCCAGTTACAAACATCTCAAGCTTTTAAAGCTATGATTAGATACAAAAGATGTGGCCTTAAGGGTACCTTTAGTACCTTTTTTTCTGCTTGTGTTATAGACTTTGGGAGTGTCAGATTCCCCAAAGATGAAAAACAATGTAAATGTTCATAAATTGGTCCTTAAGATCCGTTTCTCTCTTTCTGAGAGTTTAGAGTCCAATGAACAAAATGTACCACATACTAACCTTTTAGCAAAGCATTAAATAAAAAAATAAACAACTCTGTGTCATGATGCTATAGTAAAGTAATGAACGACGGGCTGGTGTGATGAGGCGGAGTTACTGGGACCACCCTGAGGTTGATTATTTTCCTATAAGAGCATGTTCCTGAGTGATTTCTTCCTCTTACACCACAGCAACGTGCCAAGAATTACAATTTTTATAATGAACATTGTGGAATGTCCTGTTCTCACTGACATTCCAGCAGTTAACACTGTTATACAACATTTATGGAAGGAGTCTCCAGTGCCAGTGCTTTTTAACAAGCGAGAATAAGGGGAATAAAACACATCAGGAAATGCTGTTATAGGAAAACCCATTATTCGCACGGTATTGAACCTTAACCCTGCTGAATCGCACCACTCCACTGTTGATTATTTTCCTATAACAGCACGACACACGCAGTGTTTTATTCCTTACTTACTAGCAGAAGATCCAACGCTAATCATGATGTAATCGTAACAAATTCACATCGGTGAAATCTTTATATAAAAGAGAAATAAAGCTGCTTGTGTCCTGAGAGCTTGTTTCAGAAACACAGTTTGACATAAAGGTATTATTTTTTAATGAACAGCTTCTGGAAGTCGACTCAGTCTTTTAGAGTTTACTGGAGACAGAGATGGTGATGGTGTGAGAAAGGAGAAAAGAAAAAGAGAGAGAGAGAGAGAGAGAGAGAGATCGATGTGATCCTCTCAGGCAGTAGAATCCATAGCCAAGCCTCGTCTTGTAATCAATACGCCGAATAACAAACTTCAGCCGGTGCAGCGCAGAAGGTCGAGCTCCTGCTTTTTTTCCCCGGAATAAATATCGATAGCGTACAGCTACAGCGTCGTTTGTTACGACATCGTTGGCTGGATGAAGATCCGTGCGCGCTCCCGAACCCTTAACTCGCTCGCCGTTACAGTGCTCGCCGCTCGTCGATACGGCCTCGCTGCACGCCGAAACGTCGTGCGCTGCTTTTAAGGACATTGATTAACTTCCTCTAAGCAAAACTTCCCGCTCGATGCCGACATCTTTAATGATTACTTAAAGCGTGTGCGGCGTCAGCCAGACCTTTTGTCTGTTCAAGGGTATTTTTGGCTGCTGTGAAATCTCTAAATACGGCCTCGCTGAAGTGGAACTGACCTTTCTAACACTAACTCGAATTAATAGCCTCTGTGCTTCCAGAGTATAATCACAGGATTGTGAAAAGCACTCAGAAACTCAGGACTCATTTCTCCTGCTTACTAACATCTCTGAAACTTTCCCATGGTTTTCTTAATGTTTATTCATTTTTTTCTCATTTCTATCTTTTGGGATAAATAGCGAAGACATTAAAATGTGACCAAATCAAAATCATCTCATGTTTTAGAGAAGAAAAAAAGAGAGACTGATGAGGGAATGAATGTTTATAGCTGCTGAAAGTGTTTTATGGATGTTACACAGTATGAAATGTAACTATAAATGGATAAAAAGAATGATATCAAGTTCTTTAATAAATACAAATCTGGTTTCACTGGCAATCTGCTGTAGTATTAGAGGAAAAAACACTTTGTGACGTGCCATTAAAGGAAAATAATCATTCTGTGTGGTCACAGTAACTCTGCTTCATCACACCACGCCGTTGTTGATTATTTTACTGTAACTGCACTGTAACTTCTCGCAGGAATAATAAAAATACAGCACTGATCGAGTGAAACCACTCAGCAGCAGGACTGTTGAATATCTCAGTGTGAGGTGTTGAGTGTATTTCCTGGTGAGGTCTAAGGGGAGGTTCAGCTCTGATGGAGGAGCGCTGTTTACCAGAGCAGCCATGGCCCAGCCCGTCTTGTTGTAGATGAACTCCAGGTTGTTCCTGCGCAGGTAGAGAAGACCTCCAACCAGAGACACCAGCAGGGCCAGAGCGATCGTTCCCGAGTAATTCGGCGGCCTGAACACACGGATCTGCGGGAAACACAGCCACCGTAACATCAGGAGCTAAAAGTGACCTTTACTTCGTTACCACAGAGCCAAGCGTCTGTACGGCGCAGTGAAACGACATTTCACATTCACAACCTGGAAGAGTTTTAAAACTCACTCGGAGTTGCGTGTCATTAGTGCAGATTTTAAAGAACACATTCTTACTAAACGATTTGTTCTGTTTTCTGTTTTTCATCGCTCTCTAAACTCTAAACTAAAATCCTTTCAATCTTCTTGATCTTTTTTAATCGATGAAACATTACTAGCCATGTCAGAACAAATTGCTGTCTTTTTTTAAATAACTCATTTTTTTTCTCTTCTCTGTGTGGGTTCCAAGCGCTTTGCTTCAGCCCAAAACACACACACACACACACACACACACACACACACACACACACACACACACACACAGCTGTGGCTGAAGAGTTCATTAAGTTTAAAATGATTTTCTCAATAAATCCATTTGCAGCTCTTCCACGAAAAGCACGATTACACAGCGATTACAGATGATTACGCTAATAAAAATGACACACTTCATGTGTGGAAATGGGACTAGAGCAGCAGTGAGGGCGATTTTCCACAAAAACACACGAGGTACGAATGAAAATGTCTGACCTGCATGTATCTGGACATTCTCTTTTTTTTAAAAAAACAAATCACAATATTGAAGAGGAACTATAAACCATCTTCCTTCCAATTATGAGAAGGAGGCGGGGCTACTTCACTGTCAATCATGTAGTTTGTCTATTTCAGATTTTCTGGTGTTTCATCCTCGACAGCATGTGTGTGTGTGTGTGTGTGTGTGTATTTTAATGAAGGATTTTAGAGAGTATGAGTGTTTGATTTTTTTGGTTTGTTGCTAAATTTGTTGCTTTGTATTTCAAAAACTAAAAGCTAAAACCACTGATTACACCTTTTTAAACTATCACTAAAATAAAAACAGGAAAATGACTCACGGCTGCGTTTCCATAATCACAGCAGCTCAGCCAGTTAACTGCAGAAGACACGAAATGTTTTTTGTTCTTTCTGGGTTGCCATAGACTCACATTTTGTTATAATAATTAAATCAAGAATAGCCGTCTTAATGACATCAGTGTGACCAATAACAACAAATATAATAATAAACCAACACACACACACACACACACACACACACACACACACACGTTCATGTACATTTACTGATCTGATCATTTGTTAAGAGAAGAAAGCTTCACTAACACCACAATATCATCAAAATAATACCACAAATAAACAATTTGCCATATTTCTTCCTTTCATATTAATTCCCTGCTTTATTAAGTGCTTTAGTGCTATTTTAAGGGAAGTGGAAGCTCAGTGGTTAAGATGTTGGGCTCCTGATCAGAAGGTTAAGAGTTCAAATCCCAGCACCGCCAAGCTGCCACTGCTGGGCCCCTGAGCAAGGCCCTTAACCCTCAACTGCTCAGGTGTAGAAATGAGATAATTGTAAGTCGCTCTGGATAAGGGCGTCTGCCAAATACCATAAACGTAAATGTATTTTATATTAATCACTTCATCACTTTGTGGTTATTATAATATTTTGGAATTATTTACTCTTACCTTTTTTATTTTGTTCTGTTCTTATGCTCTCATCTTTTTAATGGATCTACCTTTTATTTGAGCGTCTTAATGTATGAAAGGTGCTATTAAAAATATTATTATTATTATCATTATTATTATTACACCTTCGTCCTTTTTCACCATGAACAGGTAGTACAACACACATTTCTTTTTCAGCACCAGGGACAGACACCACAGCTGCCTTTTCTTTTTCAGCACCAGGGACAGACACCACATCAGCCTTTTCTTTTTCAGCACCGTGGACAGACACCACAGCTGCCTTTTCTTTTTCAGCACCAGGGACAGACACTACAGCTGCCTTTTCTTTTTCAGCACCGTGGACAGACGCCACAGCTGCCTTTTCTTTTTCAGCACCGTGGACAGACACTACAGCTGCCTTTTCTTTTTCAGCACCAGGGACAGATACTACAGCTGCCTTTTCTTTTTCAGCACCGTGGACAGACGCCACAGCTGCCTTTTCTTTTTCAGCACCGTGGACAGACACTACAGCTGCCTTTTCTTTTTCAGCACCAGGGACAGATACTACAGCTGCCTTTTCTTTTTCAGCACCAGGGACAGACACTACAGCTGCCTTTTCTTTTTCAGCACCGTGGACAGACACTACAGCTGCCTTTTCTTTTTCAGCACCAGGGACAGACACTACAGCTGCCTTTTCTTTTTCAGCACCAGGGACAGACGCTACAGCTGCCTTTCCTTTTCAGCACCAGGGACAGACACTACAGCTGCCTTTTCTTTTTCAGCACCAGGGACAGACACTACAGCTGCCTTTTCTTTTTCAGCACCAGGGACAGACGCTACAGCTGCCTTTCCTTTTCAGCACCAGGGACAGACACTACAGCTAGACATGCATTAAAGGCAGCCATTAAACAAGTAAGAGTGATTCTACTTTCCACTGATTCTTTGGGTCGTGCCAAGTTCAGTGCACATCATGTTAATTTCTGCCATAATGGATTTTCCGTTTCTTCTCCTACAAACGTTGTCCAATCATTACCAAATTTGCATCACAGCATCGTGAGACCAACACAGACAAAACCTGTTTCT
>NC_069737.1:15786748-15789248 GCF_027358585.1 Pangasianodon hypophthalmus | reverse complement strand
CAGACTGCCAGTGTTTTGTTTACACACAGCTTGTCCTCCAAATCCGCGGTTCGGTAAACATCACGCATCATTTCATTCACCGCTAAAGGACAGGATTAGCCAAAAATGAAAATGTACACAATGTTACGCTTCCTGAGCGATCAACTCACATTATTTACAGCATTAAGCAGGGAATAAACCACTGTGTGTGGCGCTGTCATAGGAAAATAATCAGTGACAAGGTGGTGTGATGAAGCGGAGTTTCACACAGTTTCACACAGCTTGTCATGTTAATGAGAAACCACAAAGAAGCGTAAACTCCTCTGTCCTGAAGACGACGGAAAAATTAAAGTTCCGACACACACTTCTGTGTTGTAGTGAACAGATTCAGAGTCGACTTCAGAATCGACTCATGGAATGATTCAGTGTATACTCATAGATAAGTTGTAATAAACTGATTCAGAGTCGACTTCAGAATCGACTCATGGAATGATTCAGTGTATACTCATGAACAAGTCGTAGTGAACAGATTCAGAGTCGACTTCAGAATCGACTCATGGAATGATTCAGTGTATACTCATGAACAAGCTGTAGTGAACAGATTCAGAGTCGACTTCAGAATCGACTCATGGAATGATTCAGTGTATACTCATGAACAAGCTGTAGTGAACAGATTCAGAGTCGACTTCAGAATCGACTCATGGAATGATTCAGTGTATACTCATAGATAACTTGTAATAAACTGATTCAGAGTCGACTTCAGAATCGACTCATGGAATGATTCAGTGTATACTCATAGATAACTTGTAATGAACAGATTCAGAGTCAACTTCAGAATCGACTCATGAAATGATTCAGTGTATACTCATGTACAAGTCGTAGTGAACAGATTCAGAGTCGACTTCAGAATCAACTCATGGAATGATTCTTTTATAAATGATTTTCCTCTTTAGCCACTTCTGACACCGGAGGCTTCTTCCATAAATGTAAAAGAAACACAAATTTTTTATTCTGTTTATTATTGGTGGAGCGCCTGCCGTATAAGTCCCCATGAACGAGCTGTTACTATAGAAACGGTAACATATTGGAATTGTCATTTTGTGCAGTGCATTATTTGTTTTATTCATATTTATTTATTTATTTGTTTGTTTGTTGTAAGTTTATGTTATAAAACTGCCATAATAATTTTGTAACATGAGGGATCACACGAGACGTGGGAGACGTGCGAGATTTTTCACTCACACACACACACACACACACACACACACATACACGCACACGGCTAAGTGTATTAAGATGGAAACAGAACACATTTATAAAGCTGGAGCATGTCGGAGCATATAACAGATGATTAGTCACACACTGATGTATGAGTGTGTACGAGTGTGTGTGAAAGAAGAGAGAGAGATTTTAAAGCAGTTAATAAATGAAACTCAGGCAGTGATATTTCCAACGTCCATGAAAATAATGTGCATGATAAATAATGCAGTAATGACTCCTAAAAAGATTCAGAGTCATTTCAAATCCACGGAAGGAAAAGAGTCGATTCATGGAAGGATTCACCAAAAGATTAATTCAGAGTCGATCCAATGATTCATTCAGAGTTTACTAATTCAAAAAACTCCAATGTATTTCAGACTCATGAGAGGATTCTTATAAGAGTCAACTACTGGAATGATAGCACTTTTTGAACTTGACTCATGAAAGGATTCAAATCTAATTCGGATTTGACTCAAATGAGTCAACTTAGGAACAGATTCAGAGTTGACTAATGAAATAATTCAAATACTCATGCAAAGTCGACTCATGCAATGATGCAACGTCAATATATGGATTGATTCAGAGTCGACTCAGGAACAATTCAGATTTGATTCACAGAAGATTCATAATCAACTGAAGAACATATTTGAGTTGACTCATGGAATGATTCAGTGTGTACTCGATTCAGAGCCGACTCATGGAAGGATTCGAAGCCAGTCGATTGGGTGTTGACTCAAGTTATACCCAACCCCGGGAAAGATTCAGATTCAGAGTCGAACAATCGGAAGGATTTATAAATGACTCACGAACAATTTGTAGTCAAATGAATAGTTGATTCAGAGATGACTCATAGACTGATTCAGAGTCAATTCACAGGAGATTTGAATCCTGACAGCAGTCAGATTTGAGAATGATGTTTCTATTAAACACAACGAAATAGTTTGAAAAAGATCAAGTCACACACCGTCATGAGACATCTCTCTCTCTCTCTCTCTCTCTCTCTCTCTCTCTCACACACACACACACACACACACACACACAGACACAGTTGGGAGATTAAATAGTTTTCAGGAACAACTGTTTTTTGTTGTAAAAAAAAAATCTCATTAATCTCTCCATTATTTACATCTCTCTCTCTCTCTCTCTCTCTCTCTCTCTCACACACACACACACACACACACACACACACACACAGTAGCAGCAGCAAGGCATGGCTCAACACAAGATTTATTACATGCCAGTCTTAAGACAGGTCCTGGAT
>NC_069737.1:15779248-15784248 GCF_027358585.1 Pangasianodon hypophthalmus | reverse complement strand
CTGGGGTGGAAACACACACACACACACACGCACACACACACACACAAGTTATAACTGACGACTCGGGCCCGAGGAATTCTCACGGATGGAAACCGATCAAGTGTGTGATAAAGAGTGAAAGAAAGAGAAGTTAGAAAAACTACAAGTGAAAAGAAAAGAGGGATGAAAAAGAAGAGAGAGACAGAAAGAAGACGACAAATAGAGAGAGAGAGAGAGAGAGAGAGAAAGAGAGAGAGAGAGAGAGGGTGTTAGACCTAAAGACAGAGAGAGAGAAGAAAACTGAGATATGAGAGAAAGAAAAGGGCAAAAGTAATGGCACCCTACAGAAAAAGGAGGAGGCACTCTTTCACCATTTAGCCGCCATTTTGTTGAGCTCTTCTTGCCTTTTTTGGAGTTTTGTGGGCGTGGCTAAATGTAAGACGCAGAGAATGTGCTTGGTCAATGCATTTACACTTAACTTTACTACCAGACTGATAAATGAGGTCGTGTGTGTGTGTGTGTGTGAGAGAGAGAGAGAGAGAGAGGTCTGGAATTCCAGAACAGTGTGTGTGAGAGGGAAGAAAACTTATTGTCCTTCCATAACACAGCTCACTCTGTGTCTTACTTTTCCATGTTCGAATAAATCACTCATGAGTTACAAGCTAGATCATTAAAAAGATATTAACGTGTGTGTGTGTGTGTGTGAGTGTGCGTGTGTGTGTGTGAGAGATGGAGATCGAAGTGCTTATGCGCTCTTCCCCTCTCGTCCCCAAATTTATCTCACTCGAATATTCGGCGTCTGTGATGAACGAGGAACCGGAGAAATATTCCTCCTCCCGAACCCGGCGCTTCATCCCGCTCTCCGCGCGAACCTCGCTCTCCTGCTGACATCATCACAGCGCTTTAACACGCACGAAGCAGTAAAGATACTCTCAAAATACTCTGACATTTAAAACGACGGCCGAGTGCGAAGGTTTAGTTCAGTCGAGATAATATTATTCATGCCCAGTGAATCTACTGTACGTGAATAAGCTTCATTAAGGACTTAAAACAAGAAAACCTGCCAGAGACATTCACAAAAAATCATACTTTATAAAATCCACATTGATCTCACACATTCAGGAATATACATATATATATATATATATATATATATATCAGGATTTTGACCTTAAACTACTGAAACTATCTTTATGATCAGATTCGTTAACAGATGATACACTGCAGCTAGAAACTCAGGTCAATCATCTTTCTGATTTTTTTTTAAACTGCATCTAAAACACATCTTCTCTTTATCTGTAATAATAAAAATATCAAACCTCAAACAGAAAAGTATTTATTTCGCTGTTTTATGTTTTTCTCCTCACGCAGTAGCGCATCATCTGAACACCAGCACCTTCGATAAAGGCTTTAAGCTCCGCCCACTTCGCAATCACGTCACGTCACCTCTTATACGTGTTAATTCATGTGTCGTTATGATACACACGTAAGCTTATAAGCCTTAATAACCACAATGACTACAGTGCAAACATAAAAACCCACTTTTATCTAAATATGTCATTTCTTTTTCTATCATCAGAACCAAAAGTCACAGTTTCTAGATGATCGGTACTGAGGAATTTCTCAAAATGTTGGATTTATGTTTTACTTTAAACTGAAAAAAGAACAAAAGAACCCCCAAATAAACATTTTAATTCTAACATCATCCAAAGACTAGATTTTTTGGTTTCATTAAGTATGCAAAATAATGCATCTTTAATTAGAATTCACAAACATTAATGTAAATTCTTGAAAAAAAAGAGAGATTTAATACAAAAATACTTTGCATTTTCAACTGGTTAAGATGAATTCATAGTGTAGCTTTAAGACAAATAAACAGGAAAATATGCAGACATCTATCTATCTATCTCTCAGGATGGACAGATAGATAGTGATGCTCTTTATTCATTTTTTTTGCCAGCATGTTTACCCGGAAGTTGATGTTCAGGTGAACAAGGTTTCGGATTACAGTAGAATAAAGGAAGGAGTGAGCGGCCGGATAACAAACGCCTCCATATTTAAAACGAAGTGCACTTGCACGCGACCTACACGCCATTACATCACACCCTAGGTAGGTCGCCTACGTAGGGAGGAGCAAGTCGTTTGAAATTCGGTCATCACTGGACAGCGCCGGTGGCGTTTTTAACAAAATAATGAAATAATTTCTCAATTTTAATCATTTCTATCACACAATCCGTACCTCTTTTTTCTTCTGACCTCCTCCAGGCTGAAGGAAAAGCGCCAGAATCAGAAACAAAGCCGCGCAAGGCAGGTGGAAACACAAGCGCTTGGATGTGGCAGCCATTTTGGAAGATGCTCCCGTTCGTTGTGCAGCGTCTGTGGAACACGATTGGCTCAAGCGGCGACCAATCAGAAACGAGCTTGCTGCTGTTGCTTCCTGGGAAACGTAGTTCTGCTGGTATCGCTGCTAATAACATCGTTATGCTAGTTAAATCATCAGGTATTATTGCTTTAACAAACGTAATATAGTTTGATATCAAAATATTACTCGTTTTTTTGTTAATATATGTGAGGAATCATGTTATAAAAAGAAACCTTTTAGGAAAGCACCACAAATAATACAGCTTTAAAAGGCTAATAAAATTAGCGATGTTTGGTATAAGCTAGCACTTAGTGTTATGACTAGCATTCCTATAGTGTAAGAAATTAATACACTTTCTGGAGACATTATATCGAAATAATTAGTGCAACAAACAATCTTTACTTCAAATTTACTTTTATAAATGTTCTTGAATGTTCTAAACACTAAACTAGCCTCAGGTTATATAAGTTAGCATCTTAGTAATGCCTGTTTATTTCTTTTTTTTATTATACAACAACAAAGATTTTAACATTACATTTAATAACCTAGACTAATTTATTCATGATTCATATTTATGTTTTTTAGCCATATTTAAATAGATTTAATTAGCGTGAAAGAGCTACTTCTGAGCTGCAGCGTCCCTCCTCATCAGCAGGGGGCGACTCCGAGCCTGAGACTCTGAGCCTCGGTGGGAAATGAAACTGCAAAAATGGCTTGTTGAGATGGAAAATGATGATAATTATGGTGTGAGTAGACGTACTGTAAGCCGTGCTGAGAGCGCGGACCTATTAGCATGTTTTATAGCTCAGTGTTAGCCATAAGAGCTGGTCAACTCGCTCTGAGCTGCCTTCGTTTTTCTTCCTGGTTGTTTCAAGGATTACATTTGATACGTCAAAAGAAGAGAATAATAAGATTTACTCGAGTGTGTGTGTGTGGGTGTGTGTGTGTGTGTTAGTCAATTTGAAGTGGTGTGAGAGTGTTTAAAGATAAGCACCGCAAGTTATTAACTTGTCTGAATGTTAAATGTTAGAGCTGCCACAGTCTGTTTGCTTGGTCTGATTGTCTCTCTCTGTGTGTGTGTGTGTGTGTGTGTGTGTGTGTAATCAGACAATGAGATGCATGACTGTATTAAAGTCAATGAGTCGTGAAGAGCAATACACGCGTGTCACGCCAGTTAGAGCACAATTTAGCGCGAGGATGGCCTTGCATCGACGAAACATGACGCCGTGTTTATCGTAAACCTGACAGAAGATAATAAAACAATGTAATCAGCGTCGTCTTAGCAAAACCCGACGCACAACGCTCTCCTCTTACTGATTTCACTGAATAACAGGCGTCTCCGGGTCAACGAGGACGACGCACACTTATCTAGCTACTTCGCTATTAAACTTGTCTAGCGGTTTTGTTTACGCAGTACAGTTAACCTGATGTTAGCTAGCTAAACCTTCTTGTTAGACAAACTTTACTTAGTCATATTTCTGGTTATCCAAAAATGTAGGTAGTTAAATTTCTAAAAGTTAACACTTAGTTTCTAGCCAAAGTTATAGTTAGCTACATTAAAAAAAGTCAATTTAGTATTTAAAAATTTTTTTTTTAATTAGCTAAAATTTTTTGTTAGCTAAATTTCTAGCAAATCACAATTGTAGCTAAGCAAATTTATAGTTTGTCATATTTCTAAAAAACACTGTAGTTAGTAATTTTATTTAGAAAAATTTTACATTAAATTTTCTAAATTGTTACATTTCTACTTCATCATATTTCTAGTTACAAACTTCTAATTAGCCTTTAATTAATTTCTTAAAGCCAACATTGTAGTTAGTGTTTTTGTTTATTTAGCCAAGTTTCTAGTTATCTACATTTCTAGTTAGTCATACTTCTAATTAAATTTGTAGTTAAATACATCTTTAAAATACTATAAAATACTTTTAATTAATGTCATAAAAGTAAAAAAAAGGGATAAAACATTAATTATTCATTAATAACTAATTAATTACTCATTAACTAATTAATTAGTCATGAATAACTCATTAATTATTCATTAATACCTAATTAGTTATTCATTAATTACTCATAAACTCGTTAATTATTCATTAGTAACTCATTAATTAGTCATTAATTACATGCAAATGAAGATGTGTGTGTTTATGCAGTACAAGCACAGATTTTATCAAGTGTTTATCAGTTGAACGAATTTATATTTAATGAAATTAATTTTTACGATGTTTTACACCTCAAATGTAGTCGAGTCTCCGAGACGAGACGGAACATGTCTGAAGTTTGTCTCTTTAGTTTTGCGCTGCAGCTACAATGCTAACAATGTAGCTAACTAGCAACAGAAGCTCGTAGCTACCAGTTTAGCAGAACGTCTTTCTAGCCAAATATTTATTATCTACTGAATTTCTACTTTCTAAAAGTTTAAAGTATTTTGTTTAAAGCTAAATTTCTTCAAACACGACTTCGCTGACTGACATGAACGGAGGACATTATCTGAATTTCAATCCTTAATAATAATAATAATAATAATAATAATAATAATAATAATAATAATAATAATAGTGAGTGACACCATGGAAGTATGTAGGTGATGTGGGTGATGCGTGCAGGCGATTTATCTGGGACACACTTCTGAAAATACAACACCTACATACACACTCGCTCC
>NC_069737.1:15746748-15774248 GCF_027358585.1 Pangasianodon hypophthalmus | reverse complement strand
TGCGTGTGTGTGTGTGTGTGTGTGAGTGTGATTTACTTGTTTACACCTCGTTCACACATGGCTGGCTCGGGTCTACAGCTCCAGGGCCGTGAGATTTCTGCCAGCGATTCTGAGTGTGGGAACATTTTGTCATGACCTGCGCTGTCATCCGGTGAACTGAATTATGGGAAACATCCAGTGCTGCTTTTAAAGCTGACTGTAATAAGGAACCTCAGAAGACAGATGTCCTTGGGAGCGCTAACGCTAGTCAGAAATTAGGCAGAGGAGTTGTAGAATTCAATGCGATGGATGATGACTGATGTGTTCAGAGTGATGTGTGTGCTGGATGTCGCAATATCTGGTCTAATGAATTAACGATAATTCACCATCCACTGAAATATAGTACGTTTAGATCTTACAGCAACACACGTAGTATTTCTGACGAGCTCATGTATGAGGACGATGAGCTCACGCTAGCTGTGCACTTGCTCTCTTACGTTCAACTCTCCAACACACTGAGCTTCATCTGCAGTTTCATTTACGCCGGTCAGGCTCAACGCTCCACACCGTGATTGGAATCTGGCTAGGAAGCTTAGCTAATTGCTAGCATTGTTCTAGGAGAAGGGTAACGATGCACGGCGCTAATCAACTCCACTGATTCCCTTTAGTCCATCAGATAGAGAACGCTGTTTTAGACTGGAATAAGCTGTTAGATGTTGTCTGGATAATAAGCAGCACTGTTATAAACGGATGAGTTAATAACGACTCAGAGAGAGAGAGAGAGGGAGAGGGAGAGAGAGAGAGAGAGAGCGAGAGGGAGAAACAGAATCAGTGAACGAAGTGACACAAAAGAACGACAGAACAGTTTCCCTATCAGAACTGGTTCACTTTGAGGAAGCCGAGAACCCTTAACTGTAGAGAGAGTGAATAAAAGAGATGGAAAAAGGAAGAGACAGAGGGAAGAGAAGGCAAAAGAAGAGGAGAAACATGAAAAGATAGAGAGGACAGTGAAAGAGAGAGAAGGAGAGAAAGACAGAACAGAAAGATAGATGGGCTATAAAAGTATAAAAGACAGAAACAGACAGACGGAGAGAGAAACAGACAGACAGGGCATGAAAGACAGATAGGGTGTGAATGTATGAGACAGAGAGAGACAGAGAGAGAGAGAGAGAGAGAGAGATTGAGCAGGAGAAACAAACAGTAAAGAAAGAGAGAGACAGAAAAACAAAGTGATAGAGAAAGACAGAGAGAGTGAATGAGAGAGAAAGACAGAATAAGACAGATGGGATGTGAAAGTTTAAAAGACAGAGAGGGAGAGAGAGAGATACAGGCACAGAGAAACAACATGATAGAGAGAAAGAGCGAGAGACAGAGAGAGAAAGAGTGACAGATTGAGACGGAGGGAAAGAGAGAGAGAAACAATGCAGTAGAGAGAAAGACAGAGAGTGAAGAAGACAGAATAAGACAGATGTGATGTGAGAGTATAACAGAGAGAGAGAGAGAGAGAGAGAGAGAGGGAGCTTGAAGTGGGAGAAGATGGACATGAAATTAAAAAGTAAAAAGGAGGAGAACGAAAGACAATGAGAGAAGGTGAGAAAGTGTCAGGTGAGAGAAAGAGGGATGAGATGATAAAGTGTAGAGGACAGAGATGGAGGGAGGAATGAAAGACAGCAAAGTGAAAGAAGAGATTGAGAAATTGTCAAGTCAGAAATAGAGCTAGAGAGCTAGTGAGAGGTAGAGAGAGAGAGAGAGAGAGAGAGAGATGCTGATTGGAAATGAAAGCATAAAAGAGATTCTGTCTAAGGGGAACTACGCAGTCCTCTCTCTCTCACTCCCCCCCTCTCTCTCTCCCTCTCCCTCTCTCTCTCATTTTTTTCATTTTCATTTCCCCCTCTTTGCTTCCCCCCTCTATCTCTCCATTTTTTCATCTGTTTTTTTATTCACTCTCTCTATCTTACACTCTCAGAGGTTCCTCGATGGTTCTTTGGATAGTTCTCAGTTTTCTAAAAAGGTTCCACTTGACACCATTTCTCTTCCACACGCTCGGAACTCAGTTATAGCGTTCCACTTCGAACCTTTCCTCCAGATCAACAAACTGAAGGCAAGAGAAGAAAAATATGAGAAAAAACAAAGAGAGAGAGAGTAAAGAGAAGGAAAGAGGAGAGATAAAAATGGAAGAGATAGCAGGAGGAGAAGAAAAGAGGAGAAGAAAGGAAGTGATAGAGTAGATAGAATACAAACATGTGGGTGATGGACAAAGATAAAAGAGAAGAAAAATGAAAAGAAAAGCCACTGAGAAAACTGTCAACTGAGAGACAGAGAGAGGATAAAAAGAGAAAGAGGCAGAGAGACGTAGAGAAATGGACAGCAAGAGAGAAGTTTATATTTAGAGAAAGATAGCAAGAGAGATACAAACAAAGAGAGAGATAGAGACAGACAGACAGACAGACAGAGGACAGAGAGAGAGAGAGAGAGAGAGAGAGAGAGAAAGGCATAGCCAGAGAAAGAGACAAACAGTGAGACAGAAAGACAGACAGACAGAGAGACAGACAGATGTGTTCAGAGAGAGACAGACATAGAAAGAGAGACAGTCAGAGAGAGAGACAGAGAGAGAGAGACAGAGAGAGAGAGAGACAGAGAGAGAGAAAGAGAGAGAGAGAGAGACAGTTAGAGAGAGAGACAGAGAGAGAGAGACAGTTAGAGAGAGAGACAGTTAGAGAGAGAGACAGAGAGAGAGACAGTTAGAGAGAGAGACAGAGAGAGAGAGAGACAGTTAGAGAGAGAGACAGTTAGAGAGAGACAGAGAGAGAGACAGAGAGAGAGACAGTTAGAGAGAGAGACAGAGAGAGAGAGACAGTTAGAGAGAGAGAAATAGAGAGAGACAGTTAGAGAGAGAGACAGAGAGAGAGAGACAGAGAGAGACAGTTAGAGAGAGAGACAGAGAGAGAGACAGTTAGAGAGAGAGACAGAGAGAGAGAGACAGTTAGAGAGAGAGACAGTTAGAGAGAGAGAAATAGAGAGAGACAGTTAGAGAGAGAGACAGTTAGAGAGAGAGACAGTTGCTATATAGAGCGTGTCTCACAGCGCTGCAGTGCCTCGTGCTCTTTCTCCTGTTTTGATAGAAATTTGGATTTCGCTGTTGGAATTGTTCCATCATTTTATTAAACGCTGACACGAGTTTAATCCGGTTCTGCTCCACACACCAGATCCCGTCGTTGCGTTCTGCCTCCGTGTCGCCTCCTCCCTCAGGTAACCATGGCGATGGCAATGAGCTTTGGATTCTGGGACATAATTATAACGTATAGTGACAGCGCTGACAGATCAGTCGTAGCATGGGAGGGCTTTCATTAGCATGATTTCAGGTTCGGGCGACTTTGTGCTAGCTCGGGATCTACAGTTCCACTTAGCGTGAAAAAACCCTGTGATGAAGCTCGACCTGAAGCTGATGATTTTCCTCTAACAGCATGTCCTGAAGTGTTTTATTCCTTTCATATCACAGCAAATTCCCAACTATTCCAATAATTCTGTTTATTAAAGATCGACACCTGGCACTTTTTATCTGTTTATAGTTACATTTAATGGTACATGCAATGTTAATCAACACCTCCTGACCAATCAGAATGGAGATAATGATAGCGTGAACGCGACTGTCCTCGAAGGACGCGCTTTTTGCTGACTTTTCAGGAATTTGCAAGCCGGCTTTCTGAAGTGAATGTGTGCGCTTGGAGGGTTCCACTCCATCAGTCCTCACAGACGTCCTTTTTGTCTTCTGGGCTCCTTTGATGTGGCGTTTGATCTCCTTGGCAAGAGATTCTGAGATTTTCTGTGTGACATCATTTCAAATTTCTATTACTCTTCAGAGAAAGGGAACGGGAGCGACGCGCTGAAATGCACATTGTGTCTTTTGTAACAGAGTCAAGGTCGACTCTGTGTGGAGAAATAAGGCTTTTGTTAGGGAGATGCAAGAACCTGGGAAGCTCGAGAGAAATGAACTGCAAGATTAGGAATTTTTTATGGGACTGAAGAGAATCTGAAGTTTCTAGTGACCTTCATGAAGGATGGAGAAAACAGGAAAGGGCGTGACTTGTTTTATGGAATGAAGGAGGACAGGTATAAAAGGTTCTTCAAGGGTTCATTGGATAATAAAAGCTTTTCTGCTTTTTAAAAAAGATTGATACTTGGGATATAGGGTTTAAGAACATTTAAGAGCTTCCACCAGGAGGATAATCTAAGAAAAAAACTTGCATTCTACTTGAAACTTTCTACACAGAATATTTCAGGGTTCCCTCAGAGGCACAACTGAAGTAATGACTTGCACTAAAGATGCCTAGAAAGGGACATAACTGATGAGAGCCAAGTGGAGGCCATGAAACAGAGAATAAAGGAATGGTATAGGAGTCTTTTATTGAAAGAAGAGAACATAGAGGGTGTAAAAAGGGTTCTTCAAGGGTTCCTTGGAGAATTAGCTTCCAAAAAGTGTTCTACCTGGAACCAACAGGGAAACACTCTGTTGTGGGATTCTACATATAACGTTTAAGGGTGTTTTTTTTTTTACTCAGAGGAACAACCAAAGAACTCTTAAGGGTTCTACTTTCTCTGAGAGTGTAGTAACCTACAAAGGAGTAGGTTCTTTTAATGGAACTGAGGAACACAGGAGTACATGGAGATGCAAGTGGTCTTTCTTTTCTTCATGAAAGATAGCTTGAATGGGAGAATACAGGAAAAGTGTAAGATGGAACAAAAGAGCAGAGACGGGTTGTAAAAAGGGTTCTTCAAGGGTTCTTTAAGGTTTCATTGGTGAAGTAAGGGTTCCTAGCTTCCAAAACAGAATATTTAAGGGTTTCCCCTGTGGGACAACCAAAGAATGCAAGAAGTTCTACACAAGATGTACACTAAAGATGCCCATGTAGGGACAAATCCACAATGGGGTGGGTTCTTTTATAGAACCGAGGAGATCGTGGAGGTCCATGTGACCTCATATATGTTGTAGTGACCATCATGAAGGACATGTAATGTTTATTTTCTTTTTGAATGGAGAGAGATCAAAGCGACCTTCATGAAGGATCCCACAATCATAAACACGCAGCTCTTTTATGGAACTGAGGAACACAAGAGGGTTCAAGTGATGTTCATGACCAATGGCTAGGAAGCTAGAGCACCTTCAACATGTATGTTAAGGCCCAAGCTATCGTCACGATGGACTTTTCCAGCATGATTTTTAATTACAGCTGCCATATTGATCCCTCTAAAAAGCTTCCTCCTGCCCTCTCTCTTTTTATCGCGTCTTTTTCCTCATCATCCTCTCATCATGTCAGCATGATGCACGCTGGGTGGACCAGCGTTCCATTTCCATCAGCAGCAAAAAAGCCTTTCAGTGGAGGGTCACAAGTCGAGTAGGAGCTCTGAAGGTCTTTTGAAAGATGATTAAAACCATTTGTGACAGACAGTAGTTAAAATTATACAGCTCTTGGACAGCTCTTTTCTTATTTATTTATTTATTTATTGATCAAGTTTATGCCCTTGTGAGATGTCTCTATAAAATTTTCTTCAGTTAGTGGTGATGATGTGAAGCAGCGCAGGACGCTGGGCCAAGCTTGAGGTTTAGTGGTATTTACGTCGGAGCCAAAAGCCAAGTGTTTTTATTCCAGTAGCACTCTGAGCTCCTGTTTATACGCTTTTTTTTAAAAAACCACACTCTCTAACACCTACCCAGGGTCCTGGACGTGATTTCAGATGGTACAAACAATTAGCATATGATTAGCTGTAGAAAGAAAGAAAGTTTCATTATCTCTAAAGGTTAACTTCTCAATACACGTTCTGAGCTAATTATCGTAAGGTTGTGAGTTCAGATCCCAACACTGGGCCTCATTTATCTGTCTTTAGCAAAGTTACGGTACGTGTCCATGTTTTCACCAAGCCGAACTAAAAATTCCCACAACAGTTCCCAATTTTCTGCATGCTCATTGATGTATGTTGGTAATCGCCATTCAGCCATAAATGACTAAGCATTTTACATTTAGCCACACCCACAAAATGCCATAAAAGGCAAAGAGGGCTGAAAACGACTAAACATCCTAAGACCAGCATGTTCTAAATCTTCCAGTAATGCAGCTCAGCCACTGCAGCACCTCGGCTTCCGCAGGAGCAAGACGTAACCATAGAAGAAAAATGAACCAAAATGCCTTTTTTAAATGATGTAACTAAAGAAATAAAGTCACTTTGGATGTTAAGAGTTTATTTTATTTAAACAAAAAGGAAATCTAACTGCAAGCTGCGATTAAGGGGGCCAAGCACTTTCTATCCACTCCCCTTAGTGATGAAGGAAGACCAGAGGTCTCTGATATTTTCAGCATCTGTTCACAAGAAGACATAGATAGATTTTATGGCAGATAGATTTTATGGCAGAACGTCAAGCCGTTGCTGAGACATGACATCACTTCCTATTTTCAGTTGTCCTCCCAAGGTGCAAATGAACTCGAAGCTTGTTTTGGTTTGGTGTCAATACGTAAAAGCGTTGTTGAGATACGTCCTCACTTCCTGTTTTCTGTCAAATTTGCATGTTGTGGAAATCAAAAATGAAATGTTCATATATAAGGTACATGTTTAATTAAGTTTAATGGGCTAATTTCCTCAGTTTGGGTGAATAACAACAACAAAGACGAGTCAAACATCATTTATGAGACTCATTATAGAAAAATAAGAACTGCAGCGGAATTAACGAAATGAATTTAAGTAGAGTTTTGAAAGCAAATAAACTGTAACCTCAGTGTTTTTAATTCCTCCTCATTAAAAATATTAGCATCAAGCAAACTTGGCTCTCAAATAACTATTAACACAGCTAGCTAACATTAGCGAAAAGATGATAAATGTTTTAGTAACTCTTCCACAGTTTTGTGAAATGATGAATGGAAGTGAACTGAAATGCGGTAAATATGAAATACAACATAAACAATAACAGTGAACTCCATAACTCGCTACTCATCATCATCATCATCATCATCATCAACATGCTAATGTCGGTTAATGTTACCGTACCCTGCTAGCTCTGAACGAATTCTCATACGAAGATTTGTAGCGTTCGTTCAGCGTAAAATCCTTTGGTGCTGAGTTCTTGAGATTTAGTCTCGACAAAGACGTGGTAAAGCATCTTTCCAATGCGAGCGAAAGTGAAAATAACGGCCGAGTGGTAAACAATCGCATAACCGTTTCACCCTGCAGCTACACACTGTACTTCCTGTTTTTGTGACAAGTTTTACTCGAGTTTTGACAGTTTGTGAGCGAAACTTTATTCCGTGTGGCTGTATATTGTGTTACTGTAAATATTTATACTCAGAAATAGTTTGATTGCTCAGAGGAGAGGAAATTAGGATGAGAATGTGTGTGGAAATGTGATGCGGTTGCAGTTATTTGTCCCTCGCCTCCGTCATTGTTGTTTTAAATGAATTTACTTCACGAGAGAGGAAAGATAAAAAAGACGGAGCGTTAGTCATCGAGCGTTAGTCGTCTTCTCGGATGTGTGTTATACGTAATATATATTCTATTGCTTTAGTTTTCTTTAAAAAACTCACCACTGCTAAGAAAATTACTTCTTTTATTTCCTGATCCTGATTTTCTCAGGTTGAAAAGTTTGAACAAAAGAATTCAGTGCAACACTTTACATGAAGGTGTTGATGAATTTTCTAGAACAGCAGCCCTGACAGTAGTGCAGCTGTAAATCACAGGTTTATATTAATGCCCTCGTTCTAATACGTTATCGTTTCCATAGCAACAGCTCGTTCACAGGGGCGTGTACATGGTTTCTTGATGTTTATGTAACATTTATGGAAGGAGTCTCCAGTGTCAGTGCTAATCAGGTAAAGCTGTTTTAATCTGCACTTTCTCGGTAATATCGCAAGCTGCGTTTTTTTTGCATATTAACATCGATTATTTAAAACAACGAGCACAGTGGCGATCTCCGTCGACGTTACTGGCGCCTCGTGTGAGGAACGCGTTCTAACACTCGGAGGTAAAGCGATGACTTTTACTTTTAAATCTTCAGGACTGAAGAGTTTATTCTTTGTGGTTTCTCGGTAACATGACAAGCTGCTTTTTTTGTCTTATTAACTTCAACACACACACACACACACACACACATTCTGCTTTCAGTGTACTTTCACCCTTCACCCTACAGCACACACACTGCTGTTTATTTGTCTCTCCGGAGAGCGAGTGTGGAGCTGGAGTGTGTCCTTCAGCCGAAGAGGTTTGAAGCATGTCTGACTGCAGACAGCTGGAGTCTCAGTCAGGAAAGAAGAGTGTGTGATGGAGTGTGTGATGGAGTGTGTGACAGAGTGTGTCCCGGCGTCACAGTATTGTATTTAGCACATCCTCGTCGTCGTCCTTCCGGGATTTGAAGTCACCTGCATGTCACGGTTTGAGGGATTTGAACTTAAAGCGAAACCCTGCAGGACGAGTCAGTGATGGTCAGTGATTTTGCGGAAGGTCGCGAGCAGCAGCAGCTCGCGATCGTAGCCTCAAACATAATGAAGAGCTGAGAGTCTGTCACACTTGACTTATGCAATAGGCTACTATCAAGTGAATTTTTAAAAACTAAACAAAATATCTGAAAGTCGCCCAAAAATTTGGGACATTTTCTCAGCATTTAACACATATTCCTGATGTACAGACATTACTCCATAATTCTACACATCACACACACTGGGTTTCATTTATCAATATTTATTTATCAATATTTTATCAATATTTTAGTAAAGTTGTGTGTAAATGTTAAACTGAACTAACTGACAAACTAAAATTTTCCACCGGATTTACAAAAGTGTTGGAAACGCTGATATTTTTACTCACTTCTATGCCAATAAAACTATTTAATAATAATAATAATAATAATAATAATAATAATAACGACTGGTTTGGACTGAATGTTCTGGAAGGAGCTCTGAGTCCCTGAGCGAGTGAACTAGCATGAGGACGTGTTTCTGATCGAGACTCTAAAGCTCTTCTATCAGTCGCTCTGGATAAAAGCGTCATAAACACAAACAGTTTAAACTCCACAGAATATTCCACATATTACAGTGCAGTAATCCCTGCAGATTATAGGATCAGAAGTCGATCAGGTCGAGGTTTACATTAGTTAGTCTTCTTACGTGTAAATTTACACACACTCAGGAGCACGAGTAGGATACGAACGTTTTCCCGAATTTACAGGATTTGCATGAAAAACCAAATTTACGAATAAATCCAGTTGTTTCCAGCTTGATAAATGAGGCCCACTGCCTGCACTCATATTCTGACTTTGTTTGCCAAAATGTTTTAGATTTAATTCTGATGATTTGATTTTTGACCACTAGGTGCAATCTTAATAAATAGTTATGTTATGTTTGTGCTCATTTTTTGAAGGGTGCAAATAATTACGAACACTGACGCTTCGCTATTCAATGAAAAGTAATAATAATAAATAAAAGGGAATTAAATAAATTGTGAGTAGGATTTGTGTCCAGACTCAGAGATCTTTATTAGCATGAATGTTAAAGTAATTATTTCATAATGCAGCACCGCAACATCAAAGTCCTACATAATCAACTGTCTGTGTGTGTGCGCGTGTGTGCGTGTGTGTGTGTGCGTGTGCGTGTGCGTGTGTGTGTTTGGTCGTTAGATAGTTTGCAGATGATCTGTGTGTCCCACGGCGCTGAAGTGCTTCCTGATAAACGCATTACTTCACTTACCGTTAGATACACAGCTACCGTACACACACACACATCTCTCTCTGTCTCTGTCTATCTCTCCCCCCTTCTCTCTCTCTCTCTCTCTCTCTCTCCATCTCTCTTCCTTCGCTCTTCTATATTATGAATGTCTAAGTGTGCTAGTTGGCATTTACTGTGAGTCATGAATTAAATTTCCTTCACTACAATGCTCACACACACACACACACACACATTGTGTGCACTGTTAATAAATCAGTTATCATATGGTAAGATGAAAAATACTGCTTGTCATGTTAAACCTTCCACATAAACAAATTTAAAAAATCATTCATAATGTGAGGTTTTCTGGGAGGAGATGTTTATTGAACATTTATGGAAGGAGTCTCCAGTGTCAGCGCTTTGAGTTAAAGCTGTAACAGGACAGAGGAGATGCTGTTAAATGTAACTACAAGCGGATAAAAGTGTGACGTGTCGTTCTTTAAAAATTGTAAAAATCTAATTGTTGGTAAGTTGTTGTGGTATAAAGGGAATAAAACACTCCATGTTGTGCTGTTAGAGTAAAATAATCAGTGTCGAGGTGATAACAGTAGCTCTGCTTCATCACAGCACCATGGTGTTGATTAGTTTACTACAACGTCACCACACACAGTGTGTTATTCCTTACATAGAGCCATGTAGTGTATGTGCTTGGGCTTTGAAAAGGTGCGTGTGTATTAAATCTGAACCTGCGCTGTGTGTAAGGGTTCGATGGTGGAGGAATGTAGTCTGTTAGGGGTGCACTTAATTTTGGACATGATGATGTAGTTAATGGTGTGTGATTTCCTGCGTGCGCACTGTGGATGTCGATATTATGCTAATGTTACATCAGGAATGGAACTTCTCTCCCATCCATTTCTCCATGGACTGATTATCTGGTGACCTTCAATCCCAGAATCTCTCTCTCTCTCTCTCTCTCTCTCTCTCTGTCTGTCTCTCTCTCTCTCCCTCTCTCTCTCTCTCCACACATTCTCTTGTCTCAATCTGAATATCCTCGCCTGTGATGCCTCTTCTTCTTCTCCTTCATTTCAATTTTCTGTCACAGCTCCGATTGCGTCTGAAGTCAGTGTTTGATCTGATGATATGTCTGATCCGCTGCCTCAGGTGTCTTCTTTATCCTCCTCTAGCCTTATTGCTTTTTGTTTTTATTTTTGCTTTGGTTTTTGTTCCAATACAACACGCACTCCTCGACTTCCCCTCGCTTTTCCTGGAGACACCCTCTTGAGGTGACGCGACATGAATTAGACGAGGCTTTGAGTCGATATACAGTAAGATTTCTGAGTGAAATTGATCCTATATGGCGAGTTTTCAAAATGTGGATTAACACTGCTTAGAAACGAAAATGATAATTTCAAAAATATATCATTTGATTTCTTCTCGCACCTTCAGGGTTGGGGGTTCGAATCCCACCTGTTTGCATGTTCTCCCTGTGCTTCAGGGGTTTCCTCCTGGTACTCCGGTTTCCTCCCCAGTCCAGAGACGTGTTTGTAGGCTGACTGGCTTTCCATATTGTCTGCAGTGTGTGTGTGTGTGTGTGTGTGTGTGTGATTGTGCCCTGTGATAGGTTGGAACCCCGTCCAGAGTGTCCCTCGCCTTGTTCCCCGAGTTCCCGGAGATAGGCTCCAGGCGCTCCATGACCTTGTGTAAGATAAGCGGTATGGAAAATGGATGGATGGATGGATAGATGGATGGATGGATAATTTCTTCAGATTGGAAACAGTGTACAGAACAGCTGAGCAAACATTACTAAGTAGCTAGCAAGCTAGTTAGCAGTATAGACAGTTCACTAGATCATATTACTGTTCAAATGATTACTCCATGTCCTCCATCTGAACATTGAAGGAACTTTTACTTCAAGATGGCTTGTTAGCTAGCTAATTAAAGTTTGTAAGGAATTGTGTGTAAATCCCTAAGGTTTCAGCTCCACTCGAGTGTGTTCCTGTAAACTTCTCTCGGGAATCCGGTGTCGTGTCGTGTCGTGTGTGTGACAAAGTTGATAATTACTTCCACATCTTGAATAAACTCTGGTTAAAACTCGAGAGGATTGCAGGTTCAGACTGCAAAGTGTTTGGAGATACAGGAAGGGCAGGTCCCGCCCCCTGGCAGCATGTTTATGGCCTGTGATTGACAGCTTGTCTCTAGGTGGCAGCGGAGGGATATTTTAGCATTTATAGGGTGCATTGGGTCCGTGTCTCGAATGGACAGGGATGTGGCGTATCTTAAATATGATTGGATGTTGTCAAACCCTTTCAGTTCATTCCAGATCTCTAACTGATGGCTCCTTGTCTCCTCTGTCCTATGTCCTTCAGTCTGAGACCTGGATGTTGATCAAAGTCAGCCATTTTTATGGATGAACGGATTGGTACAATGGAAAGAAGCGATAGCAGGTTACTAGGTCAAGGATACACAGATGTTTCCTATGCGGAGGTTTTGATCTAAGCCTTTCATATAAAGCCTCCACCTTTCCCAAAAAGTTCATGCTTCAAAGTGACGCTTCAGTGAACGTCTCATTTGTCCTGGATTCCGTGCCTCAGTTCTCAGCTTCACCCTCTGAGGAAACAAGGAAAGGAGGCGAGGAAAGGACTCGAGATTACAAAATAATTTGCAGAATAGTGATGAAATGGCATTTCCTATTGGCTGGATGATCCTTAATGTCTCTGATCAGTGAAAAGCTCTTCACAGTGTCTCACACATCCACAGTGCCATAACTACAAAAGTGCATCTGAAAAAAAGTTACTTTTTTATCCAATAAATGTTAAAGTTAAAACCCTCTTAAATCTCCTACCTCTTTCTCTTTCAATCTCTCTCTCCTGTCTTGTCGCTCTTTTACCCCTCGTTTTCTCAGCCAACTGCCTCCCACCTGCTGAGCGCCATGAGAGAGGTGTGTTAGGAGAAAAAGAAAAAGAGGGAAGAAAAGAACAGATTTCTCACTCCTGTCTGTCAGTGACAGGAAGACAAGTGGCTTTTTTCAAGATAAGAACAGTCACTCTTTCTCTCGGTGTCTCTTTATCTCTTTGATTTTCTCGCTCTGTCTCTGCATGCCTCATCGATTCGGTTTGTTGATGTATTTTCTTTTGAGAGACGAAGTTTTGCCTCCTCGTTCCATTTTCTTTGCTTCTTAGCTGCTCCCGCCTGAATAAATGATGCATAGAAAGGAAACAAGGAGGCACTATTAAAGAAATGAGAAACACACCTTGTCATATTGAGGAATCGAGGATACACGTATTTCCCAAATGAGGACCTAGGGTCGAGGAATCAAGGAGACATCGATTCGGGTTTTAGGATGCATTCGTTTTTTTCCCGTGCTGCATGTCCGGGTGTCACAATGGTGCCGAAACCCGGATCTGAGCTCAGTGTGCTACTACTGAACCCTCACCAATTACAGAAAGAGGTCTCGATTAATCACCATGCAGGTGTAAACACTCCATCTTACCTACGCATCTTCTGTGACTCCTCCTCCCATGCACAGCCAGTGCTTGACCACGCCCCCAATCCCACAGACACCTGGCTCTATTATTATACGTTTTCAGCTGGAGGATTTCTCACCTTCATTTACTTCAACAAGGGTGAGACCCGAAACCAGGCCGTGTTTGCTCTGGATTGGACCGTGTTTCATTTAGATTGCGCTTTTATCACACCCAAGGTCATGAAATGACACAAAGAAACGTATCACACGTGGGGATCAAGGCCTGGGGAAATCCGCCACTCAAGCTTGGGCCTGGAGCTCCGCCACCACCGGGAACAAATTCACCACATGGACAGATTCAACCACCAACTGAAAACATTAAAACAGTTAAAGAGAAAACAAACATCAACAAAATAATGCAGAAAGGAAATAAAAAGCCCCGGAGAGAAACACGGCTAAAGAGATTAGCTCAGATTAGTCAATATAGCATGCTAATTCTGTATGTTGATGTATTTCCTTAATAAACAGGAAGTCCAGGTGAGACATGTTAGAGTTTCTTTGCTTATCAGCCACCATTAATAATGATTCTGTAACAGACATATTTCATATGACATTTACTTTTACCTAAAACTGCTGACTAGGCGAGTGAGACGATCCCGTGAGGATGTCCCGTGGACCCCGCCTTCTCCAACAGTCCACACTTAGACTCTTTCCCACTGTCTAACACACAGAGTACCTGGTACAGGTATGTGAGGAGCTGGGAAAGAACAGAAAAGTGGACTGTCTTGTGTGGATGCGGTGCACTGGGAGGCTCTGTGGGTAACCTGACAACACACTGCGTTTAAATCAAGGCTGCACACGGTTTTTAGTTGAGATCAAGTTTCTGAAATTGTGTAGAGATTGAACTGATGTGTTCCAATCACAGGCTTTTGTATTTTAAGTAATTATTTGTTTTGATGTTTGTGTTAGCTACATGGCTAGGTACTAACATACAGCTAGTGTTCATACATAGACAAGGAAGCAGTGTAAAAACAACACACTCGCTCTTTTATCAGCAGAGACACAGGCTTGGTGGTTAGCCACAAAACTACACTAGCCAGGGGAAAAACCTCAATGGATTGATCTAGAAAACATAAACAAAATTCTGTGTGTGTGTGTGTGTGTGTGTGTGTGTGTGTGTGTGTGTGTGTGTGAGAGAGAGAGAGAGAGAGAGAGAGAGAGAGGATGTCTGCTAGACAGCTTTTATTACAAAAGCCTTGAACAGGATACACAGAGTAAACCTCCAGCCTCCTCTTGAAAAAGCAATTACCAGTTAAGAACGTTTCATATGTGTGTGTGTGTGTGTGTGTGTGTGTGTGTGTGTGTGGCTCCATGTTTTGTTTATGTATGTTTTAATATTTAATTATATGCAAACATATGCATGCATTATTAATGAAGCTACCATTAATATGAGATAGACTCATGTGATAAGTCATGTGGTGCATCGCTCACTGAGTCTAATCCAAAAGACACACACACACACACACACACACTCACACACACACACTCACACACACACACAGCCTCTTACTCAACACAAATCACCCTCTACTCACACTCAGCAGGATTTCAGTGGCCTGTGAACTTTTTACTCTCCTGCCATTTCTTGATTTTTCCTCTTTTTCCATCTATGCATTCTATTTTTTCATTCTTGCTTTCTCTCTCTCTCTCTCTCTCTCTCTCTCTCTCTCTTTCTTCCCCCCATCCGTCAGTGTTTAAACTCTATAAGCGAACTCATTTGGCTTTAGATCGATGATGTCAGCTTTAATGCTAATACTAATTACCCACAATCCCGTGGGTGTGAATAGTGAAATATCATCAATATAGATCGTTTATAAAGAATCCCTCTGACCTGCAAAGGTCAAATCAAGGTCATTTCACTAGCAGACGCCAGACTGAATCTGTGGTACAGAGTCACATGATAACTATAACAAGCCGAAGGTTGTGAGTTCAAATCCCAGGACAGTTTTTAAACCATCACTCTTAAGCAAGACCGTTTGCTCTCGTCAAACCGTGTGTGTGTTACTGCAGATAGCACGGAGCATCATCAACTAACGGGAGTGAAAGAATTAAAAAAGGACAGATGAGCATTGAATCTACAACTCTCCGATACGACACACTGGAAGCTCCGCCCCCTCGACCCCATCTCTACAGGAGTGTGTGTTAGAGGAGTGTGTGTGAGAGGAGTGTGTGAGAGTGTGTGTGTGTGTGTGTGTGTGTGAGAGGA
Source organism: Pangasianodon hypophthalmus (assembly GCF_027358585.1). Classification (NCBI taxonomy): domain Eukaryota; kingdom Metazoa; phylum Chordata; class Actinopteri; order Siluriformes; family Pangasiidae; genus Pangasianodon; species Pangasianodon hypophthalmus. Next base: position 15,758,860 of record NC_069737.1, on the reverse strand, counting down.
GTGTGTGTGAGTGTGTGTGTGTAATGAGAGGAGTGTGTGTGAGAGTGTGTGTGTAATGAGAGGAGTGTGTGTTAAAGGAGTGTGTGAGAGTGTGTGTGTGTGTGTAAGAGGAGTGTGTGTTAGAGGAGTGTGTAATGAGAGGAGTGTGTGTGAGAGTGTGTGTGTGTGTGTGAGTGTGAGTTAGAGGAGTGTGTGTGAGAGGAGTGTGAGAGGAGTGTGTGAGAGTGTGTGTGTGTGAGAGGAGTGTGTGTTAGAGGAGTGTGTGTGTGAGAGTGTGTGTGTGTGAGTGTGTGTGTGAGTGTGTGTGTGTGTTAGAGGAGAGTGTGTGTGTGTGTGTGTGTGTGTGTGAGTGTGTGTGTGTGTGTGAGAGGAGTGTGCGTTAGAGGAGTGTGTGTGTGTGTGTGTGTGTGAGTGTGTGTGTGTAATGAGAGGAGTGTGTGTGAGAGTGTGTGTGAGTGTGTGTGTGTGTGTGAGAGTGTGTGTTAGAGGAGCGTGTGTGTGTGTGAGAGGAGTGTGTGTTAGAGGAGTGTGTGAGGGCCAAGGTACAGCGGCGCCATTCAGACGGAGTTACTGACTCCGCCCACAACCGCCGCCGAGCCCCCACATCTGTTCCTCTATTATAGCTCGTTACACACACACACACTCACACACACACACACTCACACACACACACATTCACACACACACACTCTCCTCTAACACACACTCACACACACACACACTCACACACACACACACGCTCCTCTAACACACACTCTCACACACACACACACACACACTCACACACACACACGCTCCTCTAACACACACTCTCACACACACACACACACACACACTCACACACACACACGCTCCTCTAACACACACTCTCACACACACACACACACACACGCTCCTGTAACACACACTCTCACACACACACACACACACACACACACACACACTCACACTCACTCACTCACTCCTGCATGTCGCGTGTGTTTCCACTCCGTGGCTTTGCTCTCCGACTTTCTCTCCACTTCCCCCTCGGGCCCTTTCACAGCCACCGTCTCTCCTTCCTCTGAAGTCTTTTTTCTTCCTTCCCTCTGGACTGCGGAAATCAGCGGATGGTTTGTGTTATGAAAAAGAGATGATTATTTAATACTTAGGACGTGACTTTCAGAGGAAATGGGAAATAGAGCTCCATTTCACTGCCTTAACTCGCTCCGTGTGTGTGTGTGTGTGTGTGTGTGTGTGTGTGTGTGTGTGTGGAGAATAAATGGTAACAGAATAAATGACCCATCTCTCTCTTGCTCTTTCTCTCTCTCTCTCTCTCTCTTGCTCTCTTTCTCGCTCTTTCACTCTCTTTCTTTCTCTCTCTCCCTGTTGCTCTTTCTCTCTCTCTTGCTCTTTCACTCTTTCTCTCTCTCTTTCTCTCTCTCTCTTGCGCTCTCTCTCCCTTTTGCGCCTTCTCTCTCTCTCTCTTGCTCTCTCTCTCTTTCTCTCTTGCTCTTTCACTCTTTCTCTTTCTCGCTCTTTCTCTCTATATCTCTCTCTCTTGTGCTCTCTCTCCCTGTTGCTCCTTCTCTGTCTCTCTCTTTCTTGCTCTCTCTCTCTCTTTCTCTCTATCTCTCTCTCTTGCACTCTCTCTCCCTGTTCGCTCCTTCTCTGTCTCTCTCTTTCTTGCTCTCTCTCTCTCTCTCTTGCTCTTTCACTCTTTCTCTCTCTGTCTCTCTCTCTCTTGCTCTTTCACTCTTTCTCTCTTTCTCTCTCTCTCTCTCTCTCTCTCTTGCTCTTTCACTCTTTCTCTCTCTCTCTCTGTCTCTCTCTCTCTCTTGCTCTTTCACTCTTTCTCTCTCTCTCTCTCTCTCGACTCCTTTGTATTCGGAATAAACTTCATTTATACGGTGATCCGGGTTTTTTCTTTTTCTTCTCGGAGTTTCCTCTTGTGGATCTTTTCCCTCAGATGACCTTGTAGCACAACTCGTTTTCAGAAATGTTGGAATGTTAATGGTGACACGTTAAGATCAAATCTTGCTAAATAAAAATGAATTGTGATGAATAGAACCTTCCTGAGAACGCGTGAGGCTGCGGGATTCGGCTTGCAGTGAGGGAAGTGATTAAAACGCCGGAGTGGATTGAAACAGCGGATAAACAGAAGTCTGTTGCAATTTGTTGTGCTTTTAGACCTAGCTTGTTTTATTCGTCGTTAATTTCTTTTTGTTCCGCGTTCTTCATTTACAGCACGTTTTAAAACACCAACAACTTAACTACGACTGGAACATGTAGTTAGTGAAACTAGCCACTCGTCAATAGCGTTCCTGCGCAGCTAGCTTAAACAAAGTGAACATGCTAACCCACTAAACAGGCTAAACTACTAACTAGCGCTACTGACGAATTAGCACTATAGCAAACTGGCAGGCTCATGAATTAGTGCTACAGAAAACCCGCTAATCCAGAAGCTAGTGAAACAACTGCAATGCTAATGTGACTGAAAGCAAGAAGATTTGATCGATCTTCCTTAATTGTGTTCAAACAAGCACCTTTCTAATCAATTTGTTGTTACCGAGTTAACAAAATTAGCCACATTAGCTAAATTAGTAGCTGGACCATGTTCCCTGAACAGGAAATCAGGAGCTAATGGTTTTCAGGAACTGAGGAATTTGCTACTAATGAACCCAGGAATTAGGAAACTAGGAATCTCAGAAAACCATGAAAAGTCAGGAGCTCAGATTAAAGATCAGATGAAACATCAGATGGTGTTCCTTCGACAAACAGCTTGAACACTTTAGAAGAATTACTTCTTCACTTTTTTTGGACAGATTTATACTGGCCTGCTTACTAGCTTGCTAATTAGCATCTGGCTAGTAAACGCACACAGAGGAGTTGGACCAATAAAACCTAAAAAGAAAAGCTTTATTTGTAAAACATTACTGGTCTTGTTAAGCTTCATACCCAGATTTGTACCAGCTTGTCTGCAAAGCCTTCTGGGTAATTTCTGTTCCTGAAATCTACAGTAATCTCGTCTCAATGCCTGATCCAGCGAATTTCGCCCGAGCTGATGGAAACAGCGGAACGGCCCTTAACATGTCAGTGAAGACGGAGAGAGGAAGTGTTCGGGGCGCGTTATGAGCAGAACTGAAACACTTCCATCAGCGTTTCCTGACAGAATTCCGGTGAACAGTGAAGCCGCAGTACATCTCCCTCCACGCTCCGCGTTCGTCCCCACGGCCACGCCGAGGTGGAGTCGCATCTATATATTTCTCACTTTTCCAATATTACAGCCAGCGTTTTTTCCGTCTCTGCGTGGGAAAGTGCAGCGGTAGGAGTGTGTGATTATGAGGCGGAGTGTGAGGTGCGTCTGCTTCTCTGCTAACGTAACAACCCCGTCCTCATGGAGGAAAAAAAATAATAATAAAGGCCTCTCTCTGAGAATGAGACGGAGGAAAATTGAATCGAGTAAACGTCCTTCCTCCATCAGCACCTCAAAGTGGATCTGCTCATGGTGCTTATCTCTCTCTCTCTCTCTCTCTCTCTCTCTCTCTCCGTCACACTTTGCTTTCTTTATTGGACTATTTTTTCTTTTTATGCTACTTCCTCTGCTTTATCTTGACGTTTCTGTCCTCCTTTTTCTTTGTTTCTGTCTGTCTCTCTTTTTCTCTCTCTCTCTGCCTGTCACTCTCTCTCTCTCTTTCTTTCTTTCTTTCTTTCTTTCTCTCTCTCTCTTTTTATCTGTTTCTGTCTGTCTCTCTGTCTCTCTCTGCCTATCGTGCTCTCTCTCCCTCTCCCTCTCGCTCTCTCTTTCTCTCCCTCTCTGACTTTCTCTCTGTCTCTGTTGCTGTCTAATGATTTTAGAAAATAAAGAAGGCTGGAAATGATAAACTACGGGATTCAGGAACTAAAAAAAGGAAACTCAGGAACTCGAAAACTAAGGAGCACTGAAACTCAGGAATTTGGAATTTTTGGATCCTGAGAAAGAAACTAAAGACAATTAGGGAACTAAAAAGTTCCTTATCAACTAAGGAACTTGTGGATTAAGGAACTAAAATCTAGGAACTACCACGTCAGGAACTGAGGAATAAAAAGAAACTCAGGAATCAATGATCTGAGGAATGACTGAGAAAAATATAAACTGAAGAATTAAAGAACTGAAGGAACTAAAAAGTCTCTTATTGACTAAGGAACTTGTGGATTAAGGACCTTAACTCCATGGACCAAATGAAAGAAACTGATGAATTCAGGAATTAATGACCTGAGGAACAGGTACTAGGGAACTGAGGAACCTGCAGCACACAGGGACTAAGAAACGAAGGAACTCAAAACAATGAGATTCAGGAACACTGGAATTCCAGAACTAAGAAACCGAGGATTTCATATGGAATTATGGAAATTGGGAAATAAGTAATGAGTCAGGAATTTGTGAATTTGTGTGTTCAACCTAGGAAGTGCACACAATACACAATACACTCACTGTTCATGGAGTTAAAGTCTCGTGACTGAAGTCTGCTGCTAGGGAACTAGGAAACATGAGCACAAGCATAAGCTAGCTAAGAACTGAGGCTAAAGATTTAGCTAGCTAGTTTGCACATAACCATTCACTTGTTTATACAGACGTGTGAAAAAGAAAACAAGGCAAAATTTTCATTAGCATGAACATTTACCTCGGGTGTGTGGGTAGAGTATTTTAAAAAAAAGTCTCTCTATGACTAAAAATTACAATTAGCACCAGCGAAGAACCGAACTCGGCGAATTTAGTGAAAATCACAGGAACAGGAAGTTGTGGAATTTTCCACTAAACGCAGTGAACGCAACCTGATGCTGTTGTAGCATAGCGTTCTTCGTATATACACGTTTCCAGTTCATCTTCACGTTATTAACCTGATTTTATCATCCATACTAAAAGTGTTGGACAAAATGGAGCAGAAAATTGATCTATATATGAAGCATATGATGAATATGAGGTTATGAATTCTTATTAATGTTCTGTGAATGCATCATGACTGGATCAGGAAAATGTGTGGAGATAAAATCATTGTCCTGAATGACCTTGTGTGTGTGTGTGTGTGTGTTAGTTTTATTGTGTTGGAGAGTGTATGCTCACAACACACACACAGACATGGTTTTCCTCTTGCGTAAAGACATTGTGCTTCATAAAAATTTAAGCATTTCAAATAAAGGCCCAATAGTATATACGTATTGCGCACACACACACACACACACACACCTTTATCCATTTAAAAACTGAGTTACAGAGGCCACGCCCCCTTCACTAGGGTCTTCCATCTCTCTTATCACTTTGTCATGTTTCTCTCTCTCTCCCTTTCTGTGTGTGTGTGTGTGTGTGTGTGTGTGTGTGTGTGTGTGTGTGCGCAAGATGCATTCTGGGTAGTCATTCCCATCTGACATCTACCCAATCACGGGTCTCCGTTTGTGAGCATATACTCTCGAATATCATCAATTAAACAAAACAAGGTCATCTGTGATTATGCTAATGAGCAGTGCTCCTTGCCACCTCATTGGCTCCCTCAAAGTCAGGGAGCATCCGATTGGCTGTCCAAAGAAAAGGAAAATAAATATTTTCTAATTTTCTTAATGCACGGTTACATCATGACTTAGAACCTGCCAATCTGTCACACTGTCTTATTTGTGCTGTTACACATCAGTACACACACACACACACACACACACACACAGTTGGCTGATTCACTGTCTTTATAGCGGACTTATGATACAAAGCCCTCTGGACCAAAAATCAATAGAGAGAAACTGTAGCTTCTGTCCTTTGAGAATGTTCACTTACCTGCTAGATCATACATGCGCGCACACACACACGCACACACACACACACACTTGAAGCACCTGCCTTTTATTTTTTCCCCTGTTTAAAGCGGTGAGATGTGTGTTTGTGTGGGTGGATGCATTATTCTCTATGGAAACATCTCCATCTTCAGTAATACATGATCCCAACAAATCACAGATTTTTTTTTTTTTTATGAAAAATTGCTTTATTACACTACAGGTTACAAACAGTAACTCTGAATATTTCTCTGTGAGGCTTGCTAAAAAGCAGTCCTATCACTGAGAAAGCACTTCTGCTAATGGCTACGTGTATAAGGTAATTTGATTTGCGCTTGAATGATCCAACTTAAATAGAGCTTATTGAGTGGTCAATTTAATGTATGTTTCAGAATAACACATTTATGTTCATGGCAGTCAGTGTTCCAGACCAGGAAAGAGATAACAAGTGGATGATGCTGTCATGTGACTTTGCCAAAATGGAGGACGTAAAATCCAATTAGCTTTGGTGCTCTTTCTATAGAGCTATCCCCCATTGCCCCTTAATTTACTCGGACCAAGCAGAACGATGAGTGCCCCTTTCCCATGTTGTTTGTTCCACTTGTTTCATGCCGTAAGAGTTTCCTTTTCATACTCCTCCTGGCTGCTCAAAGGACTGGGTACATTGTTGTGCTGAATTGTTTACACATAATATGTGGCCTTGATGCAACCAGGAAGGCATGAACCAACAAAAGACTGACCATCTGAGCACTAAAAGGGACCAAGCAAACAAGCACCAATCAACAATCAAATGAAAGGATCAAGAAAGGAAGCACTGAAGACCAAGGTACCACCAACAAACCATTAAGGCTTCAGCAAAGCACGAACAACTCATGCAGCAAAAAGATACCAACCAATGAGGCACTAAACAATAAGGTACCAACAAGACCATACACTATACAAATCAACAACTAAAAACCAACAAGGCATGAAGAATCAAGGAACCACAAAAGGCATCAACCAAAAAGGACTAATCTTCAAGGAACCAACAATTAAGGTATAAAAGAAAGAACCAATAAGCAGCAAGGAACAAGAAGAAGACACCATTATTTGTCACATATATATTACAGCACAGTGAAATCCTTTTCTTCACATATCCCAGCTTCTTAGGAAGTTGGGGTCAGAGAACAGGGTCAGCCATGATACAGCACCCCTGGAGCAGAGGTGGTTAAGGGGCTTGCTCAAGGGCCCAACAGTGGAAGCTTGGATTGGCAGTGCAGAGGCTTGAACCCCTGACTTTCTGATCTGTAGCCCAGAGCCAGTAACCCAACAAAGAGGCAACAAAAAGGATAACAATTATCAAGGCAACAAACAAGTCACCATGAAAGCAACAACTAACACCAACCAACAAAGCAGTGACAAGAAGATGGCAACCAATAATGCAATAACAAATAAAGCACCACAAAGGACATTAACAACCAAACCAACCTACAAGGCAACAACGAGGCAAAGGACCAACTAAAAGATACAAATCAAGAAAGCATCAAACTACAATGTACCAATAAAGGAGCAACCAACAAGGCATCAGCCAGAAAGATACCAACCAAAAACAAGAAAGAATAAACCCACAAGGTACCACACAAGGCCACAACCCCAACGAGATATCAACCAACAGGGCAACAACAAATAAGGCGCAGCACAGGACAAGACAATGGCAAGGCAAAGTACAGTCAAAAGGACACTAATCAACAAGGCAACAACCACCAACACTCCAACAAGAGCAACAACCAACAATGCACCAACCATTAAGGCATTAAAATGCACAACGAAATATCAACCAAAGAGATCAAGGCACCAACCAACAACAAATAAGGCACCACACAGGGCATCAACAACTATCGCACCAACCTGTAAGCCAACAATGAGGCAAAGGACCAATAAACAAGGCACCAATCAACAGTTCACCAATCAACAGTTCACCAATCAACAGGTCACCAATCAACAGGTCACCAATCAACAGTTCACCAATCAACAGGTCACCAATCAACAGGTCACCAATCAACAGTTCACCAATCAACAGTTCACCAATCAACAGGTCACCAATCAACAGGTCACCAAGGCAAGAAACAAGAAGTCACTAACAAAACAACAACTGACAATCCCCCAAGTGAAGAACAAGCCACTAATAAGACAGTATGGTCTGACACTCGAGCTGTCTTTCTGAGCAGGTGTGTGTGTGTGTGTGTGTGTGTGTGTGTGTGTGTGTGTGTGTGTGAATGTGTATTGTACCGAGGTTTAAGAGGTAGGAGGAATTGAGTCACTTTTTTTTAAACCACATTCTACCCTTACTATCTGTATCTCTGACTCACTTTTCTCTGACTCACTTCTCTCTCGCTCTCCCCCGCTTTCTCTTGTTGATCCCGGGTAGAGAAGTGAAAGTGAGGGATTTTCATTAACTTTGGCAGTGCCGTCCAGCCAGAAAAAAAAAAGGGAGGGAGCAATTAGAGTGTGTGTGTGTGGTCGAAATGAAAGACGCTCACACTCACTTAGCAGCCAATTATGGCCCACATTAGCATAAGACAAGCTCAGCTAATGAAATAAGCCCTCTGCCCATCTCTCTCTCTCTCTCTCTCTCTCTATTCCTGTACCATTCTCCCTTGATGTATCTCGAGAGTAAGCTTATGTATTCATGAATGTGACGAATTTGGTTTGTGTGCGTGTGTGTGTATGTGTGTCTCCACAGCTTTTTGGCTATATTAATGCCTGGGATGAAGGTTGGTGATTGAAATCCCAAATCTTGGGCTGGTTTAATGGCGTCAGATCAACATTTTTACATAAAGAAATCTTTACTTCCTGCAAAATTAATTCACAGGAATATTTTGGGGGCTTTAAAGCCCAGTGAGTCCAATTACAGCGCTGCTTGATGAACCCTTTTCCTCGTCCCCTCACCATTTTCCCCTGGTTTCACTTTGCCATCTTGAGCCCTATTTGGACTGGATTAGTTGTCCATGTGGAGGTGGAGTAAAGTTCATGAGTGTGGGATTCTGAGGTTTCCATTTCTAAACAGATAAAAATACAGATATGAATTGAAGGAGGATTTTTTCACGGTCATGTTTAATATAAAAAAAAAAAAACACTCTGCTTTAGGCCACACCCACTTCAGGTTTAAATCTGGATACAGATACCTATAGTGTCATTGCAGTGCTACTTGATACATAACCTTATTTTTGTTTTTTACTGAGATTAGGATTTAGGTATTTATTTCCGATTACATGGATAGGATATTATAGCGTGACGTTAGTGTGTAATCTCGAGCTGGCTTGCAGTGATGAGTAGCGAGCAGGTTTGTAATGAATGAAACGCGACAGATCCTGTCTTAAGTGTTAATTAAAGATTACGTCAAGTGTGTGCGCGCCTGACCTTCAGCTCTTTGTGATGAGATGTTATTAACTTGCTGTATGTTAATATGTAGAAGCGCATTTGAAAGGGGCGTGTGGGTGTGTATGCGTAGGTGTGTGTGTGTGTGTGTGTGTGGGTGTGTATGCGTGGGTGTGTGTGTCCATGAAAACCATCTGGCCTCTCCAAAGCTCCTGAGCCGTTAATTACACTTCACACGCTCTGATATCTTTCTCTCTTTCTCTCTCACTTCCATTCTGTCTTTCATGATCTTTCTCTGTCATTTCCTCTTCTTCCCTCATCGCACCACCGCAGGAGGTAAACAGCTGAAAGACGACACACACTCACAGTCTCAGTGAAGGAGTCAAGGCTTAACACATGCATGTACGTCACTTTTACTCCGTTTCATAATAAGTCATTCGAGCATCTGGTCACGGCGATGTAAATGTCACCTTCGTATCCGCAGCGTACGCCTACCTACAGAACGCAGCGTATGTTTACTGTGGCTGAGAACGTAGCAGAACGGATTACTGCGACACAAACTGTTTTATCTGCATCCATCCACGAGTTTGGTAGCAACTGGTGCTAAACGAGTTGCTGTAAATAAAATCTGTGTAAAAAAACAGATATTTAATAATAGTGCTTCTTAAAAGCGGTGCGCTATTTGAACTGAAAAAAGTTATTTTTTGTATCACTAGGATTAATTTTTGTTAATCTGAATTTCAATTCTTTTTTTTTAAATTGTGAAATCAAGTATGAAAATCTGAATCAAATCCAACTGAACTTTAGTTTTAATTTGTTTGGAAAGGTTTAAAAAGAAATGAAAAAATTAAAAATGAATTTTAAGCAAACAAGCAAAAAAAATTAAATAAAGCAAACAATCATTTCAACCAATCAGCAGCCAAGAAATGATTGGCAAGGACCGACGTGTACCAGAATTCAATGTGTTCAATTTGAATTTTATTGTGCCATAAAATATAATTTTTTTCTGATAATCTGATTATTTTAAACTATTAAAATATCTAAATATGTGTGTTAAACAAGTCATATTAAACGTATAAATCAGCGTTTAAAACGTTTAAAAAAACATCAACCTCAAGTTATTCATTCAAGCGCATAGATAATTTACAGATAATTGATAACAAAAAAATTGCTAATTGTTTATGAATTAGCCTCAACTATTCGTGATTATAAACGTACAAATGTTAACGCTAGCTTTTTTTCTGATTTATGAGGCTGAGAGGATCTCATCAGCCCTGTTCGGATTGGATTAGTTTCTCAGCAGGACGTCTGTAATAAATATTTTCTACACGTCTCCTCGGAGATAAAACTCTTGCATCGGGACAGAAAATAAAACGACCGCAGGAGGAGCGAGTTTCTAGCAGGTTGCGTTTTCTACAAACACGGACGTTTGCGTCACGCGGTCATGTGATCACGCTGCGTTCAGAACATGGCGTCCAAGCAGTAGAATAGAAGAGTAGAGAAGCTTTTACTTTAGTGTCGGGTGAAACAAAGTTCCAGCAACAGGTTGAAAAAATAATAATAATAATAATCACGGAGTACACAAGAAGCGTCCATTTTTCGTTTCGCGACTCAGGAAGTGTTGAATATCTGGGGGAGGGGCACTGATGCACAAGCTGTGAGACTGAAAACCACAAGTAGAAGCAGTGAAACATCTTTTTTTCCAACACGAGGCGACATCTGTGTAGAAAAACGCAGACGTGTGTATCCTGACTAAAATGATCAGACGAGCACAAAGTGAAAAATTTCAGTAATTCGGTAAATTTCTCCAAGAAGGACGGAGAAAAACACGGACATGGTCGATCCGGACAGAAATAAAATCACACAGCAGCATCTGGACAGTAAGAAATGACCCCAGGACTCCGTGTAAATTTAATCCCATCCTGATAGAGCGATTGCCACATTGCTGTCTGTTTTTTTTTTGATTCACTGACAGTAAAAACAACACGTCGTCTTTGACCGAATTTTTGTTTGGAAATGAAGTTTGATATTGAACCTGCAAAGAAATGGGAGTAGGTGAGGAATTAGGTAACGCTAAGATGGGAAAACCCATCAGGATGAAGACACTTCACACAGGTGTGACTGATGTTTGTGTATGTTGCATGTTTGGACAAAAAGGCGATTTTAAAGCGCTCTCCCAGTGTCGCGGATTAATCAGGACACGTTCAGCGTCTCGACTTCGCCTCGTTAGTTTCGCGCTGGAGAAGCTGGGTGAGAAAGAAGGAAGATTACAGTTTCTTTTTTCCGTCCTTCCTTTCTCGTTCCACTGCGCTTCCTGTTTGATCTCGACTCTTTCATCTCGCTCTTAGTGCTGCGATCTGCCAGCGTTATTATCCTGCGAGGAAGACGAGGATGAAGAAGGAGAGAAATGTACAGAGACAGAGAGAGAAAGATAAAAAGAGAAGGAGATTTGCATTTACTTGCAAAATGTCAACATCATGTAGTGATGTTAAAATGATGTCCTCATGGATTCAGTAACAAGAACACACACACACACACACACACACACACATACACTCACACACACAGCATTCTCCCCGTTATTGAGAGACAGGGGAAAAAAGCAAAGAAAGATGTTTCATTAATCTGAATTACTAGAGTTGGGTGTCGTTTCCCATCACAAAACATCATGAAAGTAGCAGAACTTCCATACACATGAAATATTTACCAGTAACACACACACACACACACACACACACCCACACACACAACCCTAACCACAACCTCATTAACCCTTAATCTCAAGCTTATTAACCCCTGACTTCAACCTATTAACCCCAAACCTCAACCTATTAACCCCAAACCTCAACCCATTAACCCGTAACCTCAACCTCAATAACCCTGACACCCAACCACATTAAACCAACCTCAACCTCATTCATTCTAACATTTACCTCCTTAATCTGAACCTCATCCTCATTAACCCCTAACCTAAACTCAT
>NC_069737.1:15701748-15739248 GCF_027358585.1 Pangasianodon hypophthalmus | reverse complement strand
TAGTCTGATAGAACTAACTAACTAACTAACTAACTAAACAAACAAACAAATATTAGATAAAAAAATCTTTGGTGTCCAACTAACTAACTAACTAACTTACTAACTAACTAGTTAAACAAACAAACAAACAAACAAATATCAGATAAAAATATATTTGGTGTTTTTTTTTATTGTTTTTTTTTGGGAAAAAAAAATCTAATTATGTACACACACACACACACACACACTATATATTGGTGTAACAAGAAAAAAAAATAGTGCAAATGCATTATTAACAAAATGTTAATACTAAATATTTATAATAATAATAATAATAATAATATGTTAACACTAAATATTTATAGTAATAATAATAATAATAATAATAATAATGATGATGAAAATAAAATTCTTGGCTGCTCGTGACCCATAAATCCACTTCAGTTTGTTAAGCCGAAACGCCGCCATTTTGCTGATAGCGTCTTGGCTTGACTCTCTGTAGAGGAGAACGCAGCAGCAGTTTTCGTGGAACTGTTACTGAAAATGGATCTGATTGTTTGTAAAGTCTGTATTTAAACAGTGCATCTTCACTCGTCGTTCGGTGACAGACTGAGAACCAGCCGAGTCACCGGAGGTTGCGTTAAATGAATCAGGTTAGCGTTTTGTCTCCGTCCGCGCTCCATTTGCCGCCGTTTCAGCAGATTAAATGTCGCTCAGACGATGAGATCTGTTTGTTTACGGCAGCAGAAGTAAGACGAGAGAGAGAGATTAATTTAATACACGGCCTGTTGACCTGAGGGTCAGTGTCTGTTATTGCTCAGTGTGAATGAGATGCGTGCTAATTCGAATGCTAATGCTTCATAATAACAACTCGATGAAATTTACAAAGAGAGATGCCTGATGACGGAGATCAGCCTCTCCTCTCTTCTCTTCTCTTCTCTCCTCTCCTCTCTTCTCCTCTCTTCTCTTCTCTTCTCTTCTCTTCTCTTCTCTGTGTCTCTCACTCTTTCTGTCATTAATGAGGTAACAGTAAATGTAGTAAGAGTAACTATTAATGGATTAGCGAAGAAAGATATTAGCAGAGAGAGAGAGAAAGAGAGAGAGAGATTAGTAATGTTTGGCAAAATAGCAAAGAGATTAGCAGTGAGGTATACTTAGCAGAGAGGGAGAGACAGAGAGAGAGAGAGAAAGACAGATGGAAATTAAAAGAGAGATTAGCAAAGAGAAATGATCAAAAATAGCTTAGCACAGAAAGTAAACAGAAACACTGAGATTAGCAAAGAGACTGAAAGAGATCATAAGCAGAAAGAGACATATTAGCAAAAAATTAGTGGAAAGGTCGTGAGGTGAAGAAGAAAAGAATAAATAAATATTAGAAGAGTGAGATTAGCAAGGAGGGAAAACTACAGAAGAGAGAGAAAAAACGATCCCAAAGGGGAAAAAAAATGAGTAACACAGTGACATTAAGCAGAAAAAGTCAGATAAGCAGAGAAAGATAGAGAGGCAGAGAGGGATTAGCAGGAACACATGTTAGCAAAGAGATATTAGCAGAAAGATTAGCAAAGAAAAAACAGAGATTAATAGAGAACAATCGATTAGCAGAAAGAGATATTAGCAGAGAGATTAACACACACACAGAAAGAAAGAGAGAGAGAGAGAGAGAGAGAGAGAGAGAGAGTGTAATTTTTGAGATATTAGCACAGAGATAATAACCGCAAAGTGTGAGATTAGCAGCGAGTTTATGAGGTTAGTAAGAAAACATAAATATTAGCAAAGAAGGATAAACACAGAGAGATTAGCAAGAAAAGATTAGCAGGAACACATATTAGCAAAGAGAAATATTAGTGGTGAAAAACGAGCATGGACACCAAGATCGATTAGCAGGAAGAGATGCTATCAGAGATGGACAGATGAAGCGAGATACTTTACGTGAGAAAGAGATTAGCAAAAAAAAAGGGGGATATGATCAGAGATGGATACTGTGTGAAGAAGAAGAAGAGCAGAGCTAGGAAATAGAGACCGACGTTAGCAAAGAGAGATGATCAGAATGAGAGAGATTAGCAGACAGAGTTAGCATATAGATGCTATCACACAGAGAGATTACCAAAAGAACGACAGAGAGAGATTAGCATAGATATAGAAATGATGGATTAGCAAAAGTGAGATTAGCAAAGTGAGACGCACACAAACCGGCCAGTTTATTAGGAACAGCTGCTGGTTATCCAGTGCAGTTTTTCAATCACGTTGCAGAAGCGCAGCGTGTAAAATCATGCAGATACAGGTCGAGATCTTTAAGCTAACGTTCACAGCTAGCATCATAAAATCAGGATGTGATGTCAGAGGCTACGGTAACTCAAATAAGCACTCTTTACATCCGTGTTGAGCAGAAAAGCATCTCAGAAGGAGCTACAACAGCAGAAGCCCCTTCCTGTGGCCGAGGTAGAATTTTAATAGGTGTGTGTTACAAGCTTCTCACATCATCAGATGTCCTTCAGTATATTTACCCAGGGTTTACTTACACACACACACACACACACACACACACACACACACACACACACACAGCTGGTCTATTATTCAGGGTTATATCTGCTGTCTGGATTAACGCTCGTATAGGCGTCAGCTGCAGGTCACACGTTCACGTTTACGATCTGTTTAACGAGCTGCTTTAATATCTCCGTAAATCGCTTTCATTTAAATGAGCGCCGTTCGCCCAAGCACATCGCGATAACACTTTTATTTTATTTTTATTTAAGATCCACGCCAGCTCCTGGCTCGTGTTAATAACTCCACAAACTTTTACAATGAGGATGAGTAGCTGCTGCCACGTTGCTGTCGTCGAGTAAAAAAATAAATACATTTTCAGTCAAAATTTTGTAATAATTGAATCGAGCAGAAAATTCGCATGTAAAAATGACTGAGTTTAAAAATGAAATCCTACACACACAATCACACACACACACAATCACACACACACACACACACAATCACACACACACACAGGAAAGAGAATAGGACGTGTTCGAACAGCATTCACTCCGGGGAAAAGCTGCTAAGGGAACAATAAGATGAGGAGCAGAGATATGCTCTGCTGGGGATGTGTGTGTGTGTGTGTGTGTGTGTGTGTGTGTGTGTGTGTGTGTGTGTGTGTGTGTGGACAAGCTTAAGCTGATGGTTCTGATTTGGGGATGAGAGAGAAAGAGAGAGAGAGAGAGAGAGAGAAATACAGAGGAAAGGGGAGCGGTGAAGGTAAAGATAAGGAAAGTTAAGAAAGAAAGAAAGAAAGAGAAAGAAAGAAAGAAAGAATATAGAGGAGCAAGAGAAACAATAAATAAAGTTCATGTAAGTCAGAAAGAAAGAGAGAAAGAAAACTAAAAAAACGTAAAATTAAAAAAAAAGAAATGAGAAAAAAGTAAAGAAAATGAAAGTTAAATAAAGAACAAGGGAAACAAAAATGAAACAAGGGGAAAGAAAGAAAGAAAGAAAGAAACTAAAGTAGAATTTAAAAAAAAAGAACCAAGGAGGAAAAAGATGAAGAAAAAAAGTAAAATAAAGTGAATAGAAATAAAAAATAAACTGAAGTAAAGAAAAAAGGAAAAGAAATTAGACGATTGAAAAGAAAGAAAGAATTGAGTAAAAGGGTAAGAAAACAGAAATGATCACATGAGACAGAAGAAACTATAGAAAAATAAAAAAAACATGGAAAAAGGAGGAAAAATAAATAAATAAATAAATAAATAAAGCACAGAAACGAGCAGAAGCGCTTTAACGGTGTTGGAGACACAGAATGTGAAGCGTTTCGGTGTTTGATGATGAAATGAAAACGCCTCTTGCTAATCGACTCTCACTCGTTCATCTCGCACGCTGGCGTCAGCAGAAGTGACGGCCGTCCTGCAATCATGAAGCGATAAATATTTCATGAGGCATCTGCGGTCAGCTCGGCTTTTATCGGAGGTTACTGTTTCACTAATCATAATCGATAAAGCCATCATGCCATCATTTCAAACCGCCAGTTATTGACTGGTCACATGATCATCCTTTAAGAAGCTTGGTTTTAAACTCTGTCCTTATTATTATGCTGTGTGTGTGTGTGTGTGTGTGTGTGTGTGTGTGTGAGTACTGGTAGGAGAAGAGTAATAAACAGACAGACAGTAATAGAGTGAGACAGCAGCCTCTATTTTCAGGCAGGTGTACCGTACCGCAGTGGTAAAAGGCCATTTTGTTAATTTTGTTGTGCATGAGCCAGTTTTTTTTCGGGTCTCTACGGTGACAGAGAGAAGCACAGCAGTACAGCATTACCACAATGGGACAAATTTTAGGGAAAAGACAAAGAAAATATTACCTCATTCACTCCCGCCTTCTCTGCCAGGTTCTACCTGCTCTCCCATAACCTCTGACCACGCCCACCCACTCTTACAGATACCCTGACCACGCCCACTCATGCTTACAGATACCCTGACCACGCCCACTCATGCTTGCAGGTGCTCTGACCACTCCCACCCTCTCTTACAGATACCCTGACCACTCCCACCTAATCTTACAGATACTCTGACCACTCCCACCCAATCTTACAGATACTCTGACCACTCCCACCTAATCTTACAGATACTCTGACCACTCCCACCCAATCTTACAGATACTCTGACCACTCCCACCCTCTCTTACAGATACCCTGACCACGCCCACCCACTCTTACAGATACCCTGACCACGCCCACTCATGCTTACAGATACTCTGACCACTCCCACCCTCTCTTACAGATACTCTGACCACTCCCACCTAATCTTACAGATACTCTGACCACTCCCACCCAATCTTACAGATACTCTGACCACTCCCACCCTCTCTTACAGATACCCTGACCACGCCCACCCACTCTTACAGATACCCTGACCACGCCCACTCATGCTTACAGATACTCTGACCACTCCCACCCTCTCTTACAGATACTCTGACCACTCCCACCCAATCTTACAGATACCCTGACCACTCCCACCCTCTCTTACAGATACCCTGACCACTCCCACCCTCTCTTACAGATACCCTGACCACGCCCACTCATGCTTGCAGATACTCTGACCACTCCCACCTAATCTTAAAGATACTCTGACCACTCCCACCCAAACAGATACTCTGACCACTCCCACCCAAACAGATACTCTGACCACTCCCACCCAATCTTACAGATACCCTGACCACTCCCACTCATGCTTGCAGATACTCTGACCACTCCCACCTAATCTTAAAGATACTCTGACCACTCCCACCCAAACAGATACTCTGACCACTCCCACCTAATCTTACAGATAATCTGACCACTCCTACCCAAACAGATACTCTGACCACTCCCACCCTCTCTTACAGATAATCTGACCACTCCTACCTGCTCTTAAAGATACTCTGACCACTCCCACCCAATCTTACAGATAATCTGACCACTACCACCCAATCTTACAGATACTCTGACCACTCCCACCCGCTCCCAAATATACTCTGACCACTCCCACCTAATCTTACAGATACTCTGACAGCTCCCACCCAATCTTACAGATACTCTGACCACTCCCACCCTCTCTTAAAGATACTCTGACCACTCCCACCCTCTCTTACAGATACTCTGACAGCTCCCACCCGCTCCCAAATATACTCTGATCATGCCCTCCCACTCTTAAAGATACTCTGACCATTAGCATACACGTACTTTGATACTTTCACAATTTGACCACAGGCTCTGGCACAGAACCTCAGATCACTTCCTCCCAATTGCCAAGAGCTTTTGTCCTCCTGAACCTTTGATCACACCCCCAGAACCATACCCACAGAACCTCTGACTACACCCTCAGAACCTCTGTTTACAACCTCAGAACATCTGACAACACCATCAGAACCTTTGATCACACCCCCAGAACCTATTATCATACCTTTAGAACATCTGACTACACCCTCAGAACCTCTGATCACACCTCTAGAACTTCTGTCCACTGCCACCAGCTCTGCAAGAACCTCACTTGAAAGAGGAAAAGCCAGAGACAAGCAAAGAGGAACTTGTTTCCAGGAATCAGTTAACTTTGCTTCGTGATGAGTTCATCTGAGTGAATTTCAGCCCTGCAAATTCAGAAACCTTGGAAACAAGAGCCAATAGTGGTTACTACCTTCTGGCTATCTTTCTTTGTCTGGCTATCATTCTATCCTTCTTCTGCTTTCTCCCTCTCTTTAGACTAAAAACATCCTGCAGCTGCATCATTTTTGGTTAGGTCCCACGGGATTTCTGTCCTCCAATGCAGTCTGTTGTCATACTCAGTTTTTTCTCGTACCTGCCGGAGTTTCGTTCCTCATGGGAGGGGCCCAGAACTCACGGCTTGTTATCCAAAACACAGATAGTGGTGAGGATCAGATGGGATCTGACGGTGAAACTGTTGCTGAAATAGCTGAGGCTTATTCTCCATCCCACACATCTCTGAATCTCGAGTCCTCAGCAACAGAGCAAATCTGGCCCAATGCTTTATACATATGGAAGTTGCCTTTCATCTTTTTGTATGTGTGTGTGTGTCCTCAGGCCTCCCTCATGTATTCAGTGTTTATATTGGCTCAGACTATGGCTGGTCCGTTTGCTTGGAGTGGTTTTCCATTCTAACAGAAAATAAGAAATTGAGTGTGTGTGTGCGCGCGCGTGTGTGTGTGTGTGTATCTTGCTACCATGCCAAATAAACAGCTAGATAGAGGCGAGGCAAAGCAAAGCTGCCAGCAGATGTATCTCAGCAGAACAGAGAGAGACATAAAGAGAGTGAGACAATGTGTGTGTGTGTGTGTGAGAGAGAGAGAGAGAGAGAGAGAGATTGGAAATAAAATCTGTACGTCTGTCTCATGATACTGATGATGGCACGTTGAAGTTGAGTGTGAGAGGATATTTAAAGCTCCATCGTCATTCACAGATTGAATGACACACACACACAAACACACACACACACACACACACACACACACTCAGTACAATTAAAATGTTTTTGTGCTTTGTCCTTCATCTTTACATATGTTCTATATAAATATATATTATGAAATTCCAGAACGAAAGAGAGAGAAGAGATGGAGATAAATACGATGATTCTATCCAGCCTGTGTATTTGAGTTATTTAAGTGTAATATTTAAGTGTAATATTAAACATCCAGCAAAACAAGACAGAAATGTAATAAACACTTGAACCAATGCTGAACTCACTAATAATACTAATCTCAGTACTGTGTATGTGGGCGTGGCCTAATATGCTAATAGTCACGCTTGAATAACAGCCCTCTATCCAACACTCCCAGCCTGCAACATCACTCAAGCACATGAACACATTTCTGGAAGGAGTCTCCAGCATCAGCGCTTTGTAACAGTCAGAGGTAAAGCTGTAACTTTTCCGACATCTTCAGGACAGAGGAGTTTACGCTTTGTTTCTTTTTTGTGTGTTTTTGTCTTATTAACTTCAAGAGAGAGAGAGAGAGAGAGAGAGAGAGAGATAAAGAGAGGCTGGTGAGGGAATGACTGTTTATAGCTGCTGTAACGTAAGTGAGAACAGGAACTTGTCTCAGTGACATTCCACACCATTAAATGTAACAATAAATGGATAAAACGTTATGCCATCTTGTAACTCCTCTTAATATTGTAATATTTACTGTAACAGCAGCTGATGAAACCACGCTTCATGTTTTCAGTGTGACATTTTTGCTTAGAATTGGCAAGTTGCTCAGATGGAAACATGTCCTGGGATTTTCCTGCAGCTGAGAAAGATCTTGGCAGCTCTGGTGGGGGTTTGAGCAGCTTGTCACTTCATCGCGGCTGCGATTTGACAGGTGAGATCTTTAGACTGGCTCGGAGATGAAAGCGGCCAGTGTGTTTGGCAAGAAGCAATGTATTGAGAGGGTGAAGAAACAGAGCTTGTTAACTCGATCTGTTCTTCCGAGATGATACGACGCTTTTCTTTTCCATGATTGACAAAGTCTTAGCAAGACTGAGGCAAGAGGAAAGACCACGACCTTGAAAGACAACTCTCCTTCCTCTTCTTCAGTCTTCTTCAGTAATGCTGTCTCTTTCCTCGACTGATTAGCACACTCATGGTCTTCTCTTTATCACATTAAGGGCTTTTTAATAGCACTGTTCAGTCGTGATGGCTTTGCTTCTCATTATTTCCATCAGTGTCTGTGCTGAATCGCTGCTTCGTTACCTCTGAAACTCTTCCAAAAAAAGGCCTTGCTTTATTTCTTTATTTATTTTATTATGTAAATGTTGGATGTGTTGCAGCACGGTGCACAAAATGAGTATTCACTCACCATATTCACTGAGCAAAACTGAGGAGTGTGCACACGGGCGGGGCCTAATATTCTAATAAGCATGCTTGATTGACAGCCCTCTGCACTGCATGGATGCATTTCATACGGAAGTAATTGTCTTCTCCAGAATTTTCTTTTTAGCAGAAAGATATCTGATTTGTAGTAGAATGGTAAGTGTGGTATACATTCTGTATCGAGCTCACCTTTATGTCACATTAGCTTGGTGCTAGTAGTGAAACTAGGGCAATTAGCAATAACAATAGGACACACCCACTAGCTAAAGAGGCTCTAAACGGAACCTTTCTGTTCAGATTTATAGAGTAGGCTGTGCTAGGTTGCTAGGTTAGCCCTCTTGCGCTAGTTGGCTTTTGCTTGCTAGGAAGATTTTACTAGATATTTAATGCCAAGTCGAGATTGTTTAAGCGTGAATGGTGGTTTTGATGAGTGTTATACAGGGCAAGACAATCAGCCTTGTCATTGGTGAGCATGAGGTTCAAGCTAGCCTTATGCAATGCTAGCTCAGCTGGTAGAAATTAGATGTGACCAATTATTCAGACTGCATCTGAATAACATTGTGATCAAATGATTAATCTCGTTACAGGTCCCCCAGGATATTTAAGACGAGTTGTGTTGTTTGCTTATACATACATTAATGTAAAAGACATTAATATCAATCCAGCATCAATCCGGAATTCATGATAATATTGTTATGATAGTATCGGATTGGTGCGTCCCTGGTGTCTCGGGTTTTTCACCTCCTCGGTAATGGAGAAGCAGAGCTAACCCCAGAGCTTGTGTTCATTTTTAATAACCTCACACAATTCTGCGGCTCAGATGAGTCAGAGGCTGACATGTTTGAAGACCTGACAACTTTCCTCGAGAGGGAGAAAAAGGTTAGGGGGCAGTGTGAGTGTGTGGGTGTGTATCTCTCTCTCTCTCCCTCTCTCTCTCTCTCAGAGACAGACACACACTGGGGTTCACACACTCCACACCAGGATTTTATTGTCCATTTCAGTGGCTCTCCAGACGTCGTGTTCAGATGAGTGCAGTTTTATTCCTTTGGCAGGAGCTTTTAGTGTCCGATCCAAGAAGATGAGGGCTACAGATAAGGTGTGATTTAAACTCACAACCTGGTGGTCAATAGCACAAAATTTGAACCATCCAGATAGACAGATAGGGTTGCAAGAAAAACAACCTTTCCTTGCAACTGTATATAAGTAGGTAGATATACACAGTTGTAGCTCTAGAGCTATGTAGCTGTGCATAGTTATAAACAGATAAACAGACACAAGACCGCCAGCTAGATCTTGGACTCTGTGCAACTCTCTTTGTTTTGTACGTGGGCTGGATCACTGATGGACATCTCCAGTTCTTTAGAATTGTTAAAAAAGTTTGTGCAAAAAGTTTTGCCTCATATATTTTCTGATTTCCGTGAATGTAATGATGTGTAGCGCTGTATCATTTACATGAGAAGTATACACTTATATAACATAATGGGCCAACTCTGCCAGGTCAGTGAGACATCCACACAACCTACTGCTTTACTAAATATAGTACAGCATAATGCACTTGTGTGTGACTGTGTGCGTGTGTGTGAATACTTAACTCTGATAGGAATGTAATGCTCTGGAAAAACAGGAGAGAAACACTGTAGGAAAAGTCCTGAACACAGCCAGTCGAGCGATTTGTGGGTTGCCATAGAAATTAGAGAGCAAGTTACAGACGGAGGGAGAGAAAGGGAGTGTGTGTGCATGGGAGGAGGGAGAGGGGGTTACCCATAGCAACAGAAGCTTTAAAATAGCAGTGCAATTGCCTGCTCGGGCTGCTGAAGGTGCTGCACATCTGCACACCTCTTCTCCATCAGGTCCCCCACAACAACAAATCTTTCTCCTTCAATCGTGCACTCTATCTTCGTCTGGTTGATACTTTCAGCCTTGCTACTATCAAGATTCTTTGGAGATCCTACATGCTGAACCATGATTCCCTTACCTCCAAATCCAGACGTCGTACCAATAACCAGAATGTTCCTCCTCAATCCAGATACCAAGATACGAAGGCACCTCATCTCCATCCCAGAAGGTCCTCCCATAACCCACTTTCCTCCAATCCTTATCACTCTGATGGCCTTCAAGATCACAATCAAGATAATGTACCTCACCAAATAAAATGATCTTCTTGTAATACATATGCTCCTGTTTCCCAACTCCTGTGGCCCATCCTCTTCCAACCACTACACGCAACAACTCGTTTATCTTTTCCCCAACTAAACCCCCCTGTAGATTCCCTTCTAACAGTCAGGATGCCTCCCAAAACTAAAATACCTCCTCGTTTATCCCAGGGGTGTCTAATCCTATCCACAAAGGGCAGTGTACCTGCTGGTTTTTTTTCCAAAATGACTAATTTGGATAGTTGGGCAAGTTGTGCTCAAGAATGGCAATGCTGGGATTGGAGCTCACAACCTTCTGATGATCCGTAGCCCAATGCGTTAAACATTAAGCCACCTCCAGCCAACATCCAAATAAGTTGGACATTGACAAGAGCAGCCAGATGAAAACCATCACACAAAATTCATTTTATTGAATTGAATTGAATAGAATTGTAAGAAAAGCTACTCCTGCCCTCTCTACAGCGCATCCCTCCCCTATTTCACAACTCTCATGAGCTGAGTCATGTAAATGATTAGGAATCTGAAACTGTAAGACTTATTGACGCAGGGTAATGGAGAGTGTGTTTCTTGTTTTCTTCGCCATCCTGAGGCACTGAGATGTGAATGGTGTTGTCACGCTCCTACAGAGCAGTATTCACACAGTAGCAGCAGAACGAGTTGGCCGGGAGACTTATTAGTGTGCATGCCGAGCCTCTCTTCACATTAAGAAAGAGGGAGAGAGGGATTGCATGAAGTCCATTTCAGAAAAGAAGTGGAAAGCGAAGTAGCCAGTGAAGCATGATTTCACACACACACACACACACACACACACACACACTGCTGCCTATGAACAAATGGAGAGGAATGGAGGATTTGTGCATGCACATGGCAACCTTCTAACCCTCTCACTCTCTTTCTTGTGGGAATACTGATGACTGCGACTCTAAGCAGCCCTTGTTTGAGATGCTGGTGCTCCCGCTCTCCTTTAACTCACAATTTACTCAAATTGTTTCTCTCTCTCTCTCTCTCTAAGATTCTTATTCTCTCGGTATTGGGTGTGTCCCAGCAAGGGGCCCTGATTACTAGGACGCCTGCTGTGACAAGGCATAAATATAAACCTGTAACAAACTCAGAATGTCTTCGTGTATTATCGATCTGTTGGAGGTTTATTGGGTTTATTGATGCCCGTCATTGGTGCTGGAGAAACTCTGTGTATGTGTGAGGGACAAAAATCTGGTCTACTCTCCCGGATCCTCAACTTCCTATTGATTATTGTCTGGCGTACATTTTTGCCTAATCAATATGATTGCTCTATAAAGTCCCTGGTTATGGCTGCTTGGATCTCAGCCTTTCGTGGTTTTCCAGGTGTGTTCTTTTCTCTTTCCATTTGCAATGGAATAAAAAAGTTAGCAAAAAAAGCAAAAGAGAAACAACAACAACACTGATAATAAACTTCAAAATGAAATAGAAATCAAAGACAGATTTAAAAATGTTGATTCAATAATAGGAAAACCAGTTGGTGGCAAAATTCGTGTAAATCATGTACGTAAAGAGAGATAAAATTCTGTCTGACTGTCCCTGGCATTCCCTGTAGACTCCATCTCCATCACCACACCATCCCTGTAGGCTCCATCTCCATCACCACACCATCCCTGTAGGCTCCATCTCCATCACCACACCATCCCTGTAGGCTCCATCTCCATCTCCATCTCCACCCCATCCCTGTAGACTCCATCTCCATCTCCATCACCACCATCCCTGTAAGCTCCATCTCCATCACCACACCATCCCTGTAGACTCCATCTCCATCACCACACCATCCCTGTAGACTCCATCTCCATCACCACACCATCCCTGTAGACTCCATCTCCATCACCACACCATCCCTGTAGGCTCCATCTCCATCTCCATCTCCACCCCATCCCTGTAGACTCCATCTCCATCTCCATCACCACCATCCCTGTAAGCTCCATCTCCATCACCACACCATCCCTGTAGACTCCATCTCCATCACCACACCATCCCTGTAGGCTCCATCTCCATCACCACACCATCCCTGTAGGCTCCATCTCCATCTCCATCTCCACCCCATCCCTGTAGGCTCCATCTCCATCTCCACCCCATCCCTGTAGAGGCCATCAGGCTTCTTATCCATCTCCACTCCATTGCCTTACGCCCAATCTCCACCCCACTGTCTTAGGCCCAATCTCACCCCATCCCTGCAGACACCATCTCCACTCCATCTCCTAATATGTTCCCTTTGCTACCTTCTGCTTCTTCAACCTCACCTTGTCTCTCTGCAAGCTCCATCTCCATCTCCATCCTATCCTCACGAGCCTGTTCTCCCTACAGGCCACATCCCTACAGGTTCTGAATCCATCCTCGGCCTATTCCACATTCTCTCACTATATGAAGATTTATCTCTTCTTCACTATTAAACTCTTTCCTCCTGCAAAAGATTTAACATATTTGTTCATAAATGGCTTGATAAATGAGGCCCATCGTTTGTTGACACACGTGTTATACATTTTAGACAGTTTAAAGGAAAACACGTCTAGTTTCATTTAAAAACGCAATAAGTGCAGGTGGTTTGAACTTTTTAGGAATTCATGACAGAGGCAGCAGATACATATATGTGATTATTGGGCACCAATTTATAAATACATCAGCAGAGATTAGATTGTGGTTGTGGAGGTGAATTAGCTGAACAGTCGATTTTATGTAATTCTTTCATTTCACCAGTCTTCCTCACACACCTTCTCTCTCACTTACACTCATTACCCACAGTGACTGACCCCCACAACACACACATAGCCAACGCCACCCGGAGTCACTAAACCTTCATTTGGAACAGTTAATAGCTATGAACTGTGTGCAATTTGCCTTTCAATTGCTATCTGCGTACATTTATTCACTCGCTAATTACTCGTTAAGTAATAATGATGAGCTCTCAAGCACACTGTGTCTGCAGGCCAGCAGCGGCGCTCATGTTCCGCATCCAAACTGCCGCTGGCTGAGGGCTTTATTGGTTTGTGTATTTATTTACTCAACTGGTAATGATGTTCAAACACTTTTTCCAGGAGAGAATAACTAACAGCTCAGAGAAAGAGAGAAAGAGCGAGACGATGCACTCCTTCCTTTTCTGAATAACTTTTCATGGCCATCATATTTTTCTCTCTGGGGAATTTGCATAATATTTCAAGTGTTTGCATTTGTTGGCTTCACTGTAAATTGGAAGAGGAGAAGACAGAAAACTGAGCTTCTGACAGGGCAAACAGTGTGTGTGTGTGTGTGTGTGTGTGTGTGCGTGTGCATCTGTTTATGCAGTTTGTGCATCTGCATTTAAATCAAGCCTGGTGTATGTTGGAGAAACAGCTCATCCATGCATGTGTGTTTACATATAAATATATATGTGTGTGTGTGTGTGTGTGTGTGTGTGTGTGTGCGCACACGAAACCAAAAACATCCCGACCACAGGCAGTACACCGTTACAGAGAGAATCCACGCAAGCCCTATTGCCAGCCCCACGTGCAAATGTCCAACAAAAAAGTTAAAATAAAATAAAAATGAAAACGCAGCTTTAATAGAACAGAACAGAACAGCAGAACTTAATAACATTATCAAATAAGATTATGGCAGTAAAATACGTTACATTTACATATATTTAATCATAATAGAGATTTTATCGTAGATTAGAACCACATAGATCAGAGTGTAACAGACCAAACCCAGATAGAATAGAATAGAATAGAATAAAAGGACATAACATCAAAT
This sequence comes from Pangasianodon hypophthalmus, assembly GCF_027358585.1. Lineage (NCBI taxonomy): Eukaryota > Metazoa > Chordata > Actinopteri > Siluriformes > Pangasiidae > Pangasianodon > Pangasianodon hypophthalmus. The sequence continues at coordinate 15,725,039 of NC_069737.1, read as the reverse complement.
TACATGATAATAATAAAATAGATTTTACTATATAATCTATAATAGACATGCTGACATAACTGTCTTAGAATAGAATAGAATGGAATAGAAATGATCATATGAACCTGAACAGAATTCAGTAGACATTTGCACATTTTTACATTTATTAAACCAGAACCAAATTAAAATAGAGTAGAGTAGAATAGATCACGACATATGTACAATGACAGTGGAACAGGAAAGCGCTGAATATATAAAGAACACAGTAGCAGAACAAACGCAAATAGATTGAAATATAAGAAAATATAAATTTTAGAATAGAATAGAACAAAAAGAGACTAGAACTTGATCAAATGAACCATAAGAGAGCAAAATACAGTGGACTTTTACACTGTAACTGTATTAGAAACAAATAGATAACAATATAATAGTATTGAGTAGAATAGACTAGAATAGGTCATGATATATAATGGTGGTGGAAGAGGAAAGAGTAGAATATACCGATCATAATACCTGACTATAACTGAATAGATATAATAAAATATAACTTTTCGAGCAGAATAGAATAGAATAGAAAATGTGTTTATGGCCAGTGACAGTAGAATAGAATAGATTAGAACATAGTAACGTAATACAACTAAATACATCAACATATAGAAAAGAAAATATAATAGAAAAGAACTTTAGACTTGAATAGAGTTGACAACTATTACAGAATTATCTTTTCGAGCAGAATAGAATAGAATAGAAAATGTGTTTATGGCCAGTGACAGTAGAATAGAATAGATTAGAACATAGTAACGTAATACAACTAAATACATCAACATATAGAAAAGAAAATATAATAGAAAAGAACTTTAGACTTGAATAGAGTTGACAACTATTACAGAATTATCTTTTCGAGCAGAATAGAATAGAATAGAAAATGTATTTATGTCCAGTGACAGTAAAATAGAATAGAGTAGCACATAGTAATATTTTACAACCAAATTCATCAACATATAATAGAACAGAACTTTAGAATTGAATAGAATTGATAACTTTTAAAGAATTAAATCCCACACAGAGTTAAGTTCCAGGATAAACACTTGGTTTTTTTTTTTGTTTGTTTGTTTTTTTTAGTCGTTCCCCTAAAAAAAAGTCCCCTAAAGAAGTTTTAAGTTGTTACAGGATTTTTGCGCTTCCTGATTTAGCATTTGTTGAACGTTCCATTTGGCGAGCGAGTGAGAGAGAGAGCGAGAGAGCGAGTGAGAGAGAGAGCGAGTGAGCGAGCGAGTGAGAGAGAGAGCGAGTGAGAGAGAGAGCGAGTGAGCGAGTGAGAGAGAGAGAGCGAGTGAGAGAGAGAGAGCGAGTGAGAGAGAGAGCGAGTGAGAGAGAGAGCGAGTGAGCGAGTGAGAGAGAGAGCGAGTGAGAGAGAGAGCGAGTGAGAGAGCGAGTGAGAGAGAGAGCGAGTGAGCGAGTGAGAGAGAGAGCGAGTGAGAGAGAGAGCGAGTGAGCGAGTGAGAGAGAGAGCGAGTGAGCGAGTGAGAGAGAGAGAGCGAGTGAGAGAGCGAGCGGGTTAGAGAGAGAGCGAGTGAGCGAGTGAGAGAGAGAGAGCGAGTGAGAGAGAGAGCGAGTGAGAGAGTGAGAGAGAGAGAGAGCGAGTGAGAGAGAGAGCGAGTGAGAGAGTGAGAGAGAGAGAGCGAGTGAGAGAGAGAGCGAGTGAGAGAGTGAGAGAGCGAGTGAGAGAGTGAGAGAGAGAGAGAGAGAGCGAGTGAGAGAGAGAGCGAGTGAGAGAGAGAGAGAGTGAGAGAGTGAGAGAGAGAGCGAGTGAGAGAGTGAGAGAGAGAGCGAGAGAGCGAGTGAGAGAGAGAGTGAGTGAGAGAGCGAGTGAGCGAGTGAGAGAGAGAGCGAGTGAGAGAGAGAGAGAGTGAGAGAGAGAGAGAGTGAGAGAGAGAGCGAGTGAGAGAGTGTGAGCGAGTGAGAGAGAGAGAGAGAGAGAGAGCGAGTGAGCGAGTGAGAGAGAGAGAGAGTGAGAGAGAGAGAGCGAGTGAGAGAGAGAGAGAGTGAGAGAGAGAGAGCGAGTGAGAGAGAGAGCGAGTGAGAGAGAGAAAGAGTGAGAGTTCTCCGGTTCTGTTGTGTCTTTGTTGCTTTATTTCTCGTTTCGTTTTTATACAAAATCAAGCAGAGGAGAAAATTTTCTTGCTGGAGAAATTGGTGCGGGAGAGGGAACGACAGAGAGAGAGAAAGAGAGAAATAAGGAGAGAGAATTTGTTGCTCAGTGGTGAAGCGAAATTAAATCAGGGTGAGAAAAGAGCAACTGAAAGCGAGGGATAAAAAAAGGAAATAAACACGAGAGAATCAGATGATTTACCTGCTGCTTGATGAGTTCACTCCGGTTATGATTAGCCCATGAGCAGCGAGCTGAAAATCATTATTGTTTACTTTTAATCTCTGAGTTTTGTTCGAGACTTTATTCGTGTTATTGTCGCAGGTTTATTTCACACACTCCTGCTCAAGGGGGCGACGCTAATGACTTTTCCTGGGAAAAGGACGAGTTCATCGAGTGAATATTGCGTCCTTATTTATCCGACACACAAAAACACACCGAGTACCAGCAATTTAGTTTACACTTCGTAAGAAATTTTGCGTGGGCAACTGATGACATCATTCTTAACACAGCAATGGTGTAAAATAAACATTTATGACAAAATGTAAAAAAAATTATGTTTATTTTAATCACTGTAGAAGTTACAACTGACTGACTTTAGCAAATCTTACATGTTTTTAATCACTTTAGAAGCTACGACTCAGTGACGTTAGCAAATCTTACGTTTTTAATCATTTTAGAAGTTATGACTCACTGATGCTAGCTTGTGGATGCATTGTTTAATGCATCCTTAAAGACTCCTTAAACACATTAGCCTGGCAATTTTCTCACAAATATTAGCTAGTAATGAACAAAATGTGCTGTTACAGTAAAATAATAATAATAATAATAATAATAATAATAATAATAATAATAACGACAGCATGGTGTGATGAATCAGAGTTACTGATACCACCCTGAAGTGTTTTATTCCTCTTATACCACAACAATTTGACAATGATTACTATTTTTTTTTTAAATTAAAGAATGAAAAGTATTTGAAAAGCTAAATGCTACAAAACTCCAGGCTGAAAAACAGTCTGTGTGTGTGTGTGTGTGTGTGTGTGTGTGTGTGTACTAGTATATGAGCAAGGATTAGCTCATTACTGTAGCATATCCCAGAATGCTGTGGGGCAGAGGTCGTTAGCAGCCTGGCCTGCCTTCAGCTTGTCATGGCCTCTGGCACTCATTCTGTCAGGATGTACGCCAAAAATTAAGTGTGTGTGTGTGTGTGTGTTTCATTTTATTTTTGCTCCATTGCTTATCCGAATGTTTCTCCCTCTTGCTCTTTCACACACACACACAAACACACACACACACACTTACTTATTATCTCTCCCGCTGTTCCTCTTTCTGATGTCTTCCACTTTACAGCTGAAAGTTTCAGGGTCAGTCGTCCATTTTACATTTTATTCGAGGACGTCTGTACGCTCTGTCCTGCTGAGAAAACAATTTAAACTCAAACACAGATCACAGAGCAGAAATCGAACATTTTTAATCAAATATTTTTATATTTATTACACAAATAAATCTTAAAGTAAACAATTTCACATGTCCGTTAAGACATTACGAACTTTTATTATGAACTTAATCAAGAACTTCAGCTCATCCGGTTAACACTTTTCTCAGCGTTGCTGTTTTAGAGGTTTACTAAAAATAAATATTATAAAATATTACTAAAAATATTAATAAATACATTATCTACTTAGCAGTTTGCAAAGATGAACAGCTCTCTCTATATATTATATTAATTTAAATCTAAGTTTTGCTTCTTTGTTTTATTTTGTATAAAAGTATCAAATAAAACCTTTATTATAAAGTTTTTAATAAAGTTCTTCATATACCTTTTCATATTTTAACCCCATATTCAGTTCAATATTTATTTTAATTTCACACCATATACAAATGTATTTTAAATCTTTATATTTTATATATTACAATAATTTATCTTTGTACTTCATGCAATAATTTATACTTCATACAATAATTCTTCTAATTAAAGAACGACTTGTACTTTTTATCCATTTATAGTTACATGTAATGTTGTGAAAAGCTGAAAGTTACAGTGAAAAGTCAAACGCTACAAAACTCCAGGCTGAAAAATAGTCTCTCTCTCTCTCTCTCTCTCTCTCTGTGTGTGTGTGTGTTCATATTCATATTCAGTTTAACATTTAATTTAATTTCACGCATTATATAAATGTATTTTAAATCTTTATATTTCACACAATAATTGATCTTTGTACTTCATACCATAATTTATACCATAATTCCATAAATTCCTCATTAACTGATTATTAATTATTAATTAACTACTTATTACTTGCTTATTAATTGTAAGTAAAGCATATTATTGTAATTTAAATGAAAGTGTTACTAAAGGTCAGGTGTTTCTAGATGTTTCCTACAACAGTTTTACATGAGACTATAAAATAAACTATAAAACATTGTTTTTTTTTCAAGGTTATAAACATTTTCTAAGTTTAAGGCTCATTAACGTTACAATTTCCATAAAGTGATTTTTTTGGTCCTACTGTAATTTTCAGTTATTGAGTTATTCCCGTTATTATCGCAGCTGATGTTTCTGTTGTAGAAATGCTGTAGAAATATAAATGGTGTAATAATTGTTACAGCCTAAGCTTCATAAAACCTGAGAATACTTTCCTGAATGTTTTGATTATAGTTTCATTCTCCGTTAGCTGCAGTCTGCGAGACTGAGAGAGACTCAGCGTAAAACGCTCGCTCTTCCGTTTAACAGCGCTTTTTGGGAAACTAAGCAACTAACCACTGAGAAAACATGTAAAGTGGTGAAGGAAGGAAAACAAGCTCGTCAGGAAACCCAGGTCCGAATCCATTTGAGTGCTTGATGTGGCTAGCTGTGACGAATCCCGTCTCTCAGAGCACAGCGTGGTACTCAGTGTGGAGAAACCTGCTAGCGCTTGTTCTTTGTCTTCATTGTCCTTTCGTTTTCGTGTTGTCATGCTGGTAATTATTATCGTGACAAAAAAAAAAACACTTTAGTAACCAACAGCGACTTTATTAAGGCCACATTTGAGTACAAACGAACGAGTCAGTGTTTTTGAAACTTCATTTTTGTATTCATTATTTCCACATGATGTTTAATGGCAGCATCTGAACAAAAAAGTTCTAAAGACTGATAAAGATAAAATGCTAAAGCGCTGAAGATAGCTACTCATAAAGATCGCTAGCATAGCAGCCATGACGTCATTGATTTTTTTAGTGGTTGCCGAACAAATAAAATAATTTAAATTATAACTAAATTATAATAAATAATCAAACTGTACGCTGTAAATAATAGTAAATGATATTCTGTGAATGTGAGGCTTATTATTATTATATTTTAAAATTTTATTTGAGTGAATTTGTAGCCGGAAAGCATGAGGCGTACCTCAAGGGTCTCTTCTTGGGCCGTTTTTATTTTTATTTTTATTATATGTTCCTATACGGTCAATAAACACGAGGTCAGTTTCCATAGTTATGTAATGTACGCATATTCTATGGTATGGTATGCACAGAGAGAGGGGGATTCTGGGTAATTTCTTGAGAATCATGCCACTATTGTTTTCAAGTTCAAACAAGCAGAAAATATTGAACAAAAATAGCTAAATAATTGAAAATGGATTACTACTTTTGTTTTTGTGTTGCTGTGTGCAGTTGTTTTGGTTCTAGTCCTGGCTTTGTTATCACATTGTGTTCACCTGTTTCATAGTAGCCTGTGATTAGTCTTGAAGATCGTGGATCTGTTTTCCGACTCTTTCCTGTGTTTAGTCCTAGAATATGGATTAGACTAGTGTGATTCTTCCTACCATATACTTTGATGATGATTTCTGTATTTGCCGAAATAAAGCAAGCACTGAGATTACATTACGCTTGATAGTTAGTTGACTTGGTTACTTTCCCAATCTCACACTTTCAATACAAACAGAGCATCTAGTTATGTACGATTGTACGTTAAATGCGTTGTTACGTAAAGCAAAGCTAGCTAATGGCGCGGCTGAGCTCGTAGCCAGCGGTGTATCTCAGCCGTCCAGGAACCTGGAGTGAGCGTTATTCCGTGGAAAATTCCAACCGATCGGAAATCAAACCGAGGTTGATTGAACCGTCACCTCCTACAGTAATTATGTTAATGGATGTATTTAACTTGCTTTCTTGTATCTATTGAGACACCATGGAGTTTTTCTGTTTGGAGTTTCAAAGTTTGAATCCTTCAATAATAACATTTAAACTATTAACATATGACAAGCATAAAAATTAAACTATTAACATATGACAAGCATAATGATTTAGGAAATAAAATGAACAAAAATGACAAACATGCCTTCTTCAGAACAACTTCTTCTTCTTCTTCTTCTTTTTCTTCTCTAAAGATTTCCTCTCAGTATATAAGGATGAATTCAAGCAGTAAGTGCTGTTCTCTGAGGTAGTCATAATCACTCATAATGTAGCAGAGATCGTCTCTAGGACAAGGTTATGGGGACATTTTTGTAAGAATAGTCCAAGAAAAAGCACTTCTGAAGCTGTAAAACGACTTCCTCCTCAAAGAATATGCAGACAGAAATCCTCTGGTGCTCAAATCATCAGCCAATAAATAAAAGAGGGGCTAAAAATTCCCACCGGACGACCCAGAGACGAGTTCCCATTTTAAATAACCTCCACTAATCTCTTACAGACAGGACTGAAAAAACGTAAGACGTGCTCATTAGGTGTGAAACAAACGCCGTAAATAACTGCAGCACTGTCGTTTAAGATGCAAATGCATGAAACATGACAGTAAAACACGATCAAGAGGAAAACCAAGCCATGTGGAATACTTCCAGAAAAGTAAAAGTTTCATTTCAGAAGTTTCACTCTGAGAAATTCGCATTGTGCAACTTAATATTTTGTACATATTTTTGATATTTCTTTTGTCAGGTTGCTTCATGGGGTGAAATACATCCATCCAAACCATCTGGACTAGCTAACCGGTTATAGTTAAACTACTAACTGCAGGGAAAGTTCTTTAACTTCATTCACTTCAGTCATGTTCATTATATTTAATAATATTTAATGTAACTATATCTATGTAGTTAATCTTTATATTTAAAAATATCTGAACTAAATATTGGCCTTTTTCTAACCTTAAATAAATACTGCTAGCATAGCAATTACATCATCATTGTTTTAAATTCTAACCTTTAAATGTGAGCCGTATTATTCATATTTTTATATAATATAATAAAAGTAATAAAAGTAATAAAATAAGTAAAATAAGTAATATAATAAAAGTCATAGCTGAAAAGCGTGAGGTGTACCTCAAGGCTCGCTTCTTGGGCCACTCTTATTTTTCTGTTTTTATGGCACTCGTCTGTTTTTTTTTTTTAAATAAACATGAGATCAGCAAACTTCTATAGTTATTCTATGCATGCATGTGTTATGGTATGGTATACATAGAGAGAGGAGGATTCTGGGTAATTTCTTGAGTTTGTGCTGGATGGGTATTTTTAAGGCGAGCATGCTCTGTTAACAATCACTTTATCGTTGTTTTATTATTATTATTATTATTATTATTATTATAAAAAGACAAGAGCTATTAAATATGATCCTTATTAACTTTATTTTTTAATCATTTTGGTGGTGTACCTCAAGAGTCTCTCCTCGAGCCACTTTTACTTTGCATCTATATTTTGCCACTTGATTTATTATAATTATTATTATTTTTTTAATCAGTGAACATGAGGTCAACTTCCACAGCTATGCAAATAACACACAGCTTTATACTAATTATTATTTCTGTTAATACCGAAGGATTTTATTCTGTCAAACAACCACATAACCGCTTAATTAACTTCATAAATCTGACGAATGACAACTTGAATATAAATGAACGCGAATAAAACTAATAAGTAGAATAATCATTCTGGGAATTTCTATGAAATCCGACTTCACATGACGTGAGTGTGACTTTTTTTTTGCACACTACATGAATGATGCTATATAAATACACTCGTATTGTCTGTTAATGTCCATCAAGTCTTCACTATTTAAATCCCATTAACCACAGAACACTTCATCTTCCGCCAAGGACAAAACCCCCTCTCCGTGTGGTCATCATTTATCGATGACAATTAATCAATACCCTAATGGTGTCATATCAAGGATAGAAATAGCACGACGCCTCCACCCTGCTATTCTAATCGCTATATTCTTCCACGCCGCATTTTTTTCCATCTCTCATTCTCGCCGTTCCTCGCGTATCGATTTGCCGTTGTCATCTAATTGCTCTCTTGACAGGACAACAATATGGCGCCGTGATTGCCTCTCCCTCATCATACTGAAGAATTACGGTCACGTTCGGGGGAGCACACACACTCACACACACTCGCACACACTCGCACACATTCACACACACTCGTACACACTCACACACACTCATACACATTCACACACACTCACAAACACTCACACACACTGAGTTTCTGTACAGAGTTTTCACTCATTGATAATAAATGATTCATTAGCTGAGATTGTGTGCAGCAGTGGATTTCTATACTAAATATATATCTATATATAGAAAGAGAAGAGGATTGTGGGTAATTCCTTAGGGACTGAGGAGTCAGGTTTGTGGCTGACGGATGTTTTTCACGAGAGCACGACAGCCTTAGGCGAGAGAATGAGACTCCATGCTGCAGGTTGCAGATGAGGGTTTTTGGCTCTAATTCATCTCCGGCCAGATGCACATGGGAAAAGTTCAGTAATTATTATTGTGGCACAAAAAAAAACAAAAAAACAAAACACTTTAATAACCAACAGCGACTTTATTAAGGCCACATTTGAGTACAAAAGAATGAGTCAGTGTTTTTGAAACTTCGTTTTAGTATTCATTATTTCCACATGATGTTTAATGGCAACATCTGAAGTTCTAAAGAAGATAAAAAATAAAGTTCTAAAGTGCTAAAGATAGCGACTCATAAAGATCGCTAGCATAGCAGTCATGATGTCATCGACTTTTTTAGGGGTTGCTAAACAGATAAAATAATAACCATTAAAATAATTAATAATAAATAAATAAATAATCAAGCTGTACTCTGTAAATAATAGTAAATGATATCCTGTAAATGTGAGTTTTATTATTATGTTTTTTTAAAAGTTTTATTTGAGTGAATTTGTAGCCGGAAAGCATGAGGCGTACCTCAAGGGTCTCTTCTTCGGCCATTTTTATTTTTATTTTTATTATTATTATATGTTCCCATACGGTCAATAAACACGAGGCCAGTTTCCATAGTTATGTAATGTACGCATATTCTATGGTATGGTATGCACAGAGAGAGGAGGATTCTGGGTAATTTCTTGAGAATCATGCCATTATTGTTTTCAAATTCAAACAAGCAGAAAATAATTGAACCGCAATAATTAATAATTGAAAATGGATTACATTTAGAGTTATATTAGAGAAGTAAATGCGATCTGTATTGTTTTTTTTATCTTGTAATGATTTTATTTGAGACATTTTTGTATACTGTAAGCAATAAGGAAATTAGAGTATTCTTTTAATCATGATCAATGGAATTAATCTTCTTAATGAAGCCACAAACACAGCAGCAGACTAAAACTAATGCATGCATTTGTGTCAGTTCATATTTGCGACGCCTTGCTGTATTTCCAATTATTTTAATAGATTTTTAGAAAATGCATTATTATTTGTTATTTTGGTAATTAGAATGTAAGGCAAGATCTCCTGAAACAATTACAGCCATCGCTAGATAAAGAAGAGCAATCACTGGTATAGTAAACATCATAAATTTTGTTCGGTTTAGAAAAAAAAAGATGAGGAAAATGAGTCATTTAGGGAGTTGACTCTTATTGGTGTCGACTCTTAGATTCAACTCTTATTGGCAAGTTGAGCCAAATCATTTGACTCACTGAAAAGAACCGTAATCACTACATGCTCCTGCCAGGAACACTTTGTATTTCATCAGTCACCGAAGACTAAGCATGCTTTCTCACCTATTAGTCTTTTTGCTGAGTCTGAATCAGAGGGAAATTGATTCTTTTTGCTTTGTTTGCTATTTGGTTTGCTTTGGTTTCACACAGCACTTAATGAAACAAACCAAAAAGCAAAAACACGTGAGCCGCATACGGGGCTGAAAACGTCCTCGCAGAACTCAGCGATAGAAAAGTTTGGAGATTAGATTATTAGATTTTTATAAATAACTAGTTTTTAAAACTAGTGTGTATTGTGTATTGTTTTTCCATCTAAACCTCCAGAAGATGTGACATCACTACAGCTCTGTGACTTGGCTCAAGCTTAAAAAAGATACAAAAGCAAACAAAAATGCCCCAAAATGTCTGATTCACTTCCTGCAAGTGAGTCGATTCAGAGTCGAATCTCGGACGCGAGCGATTGCTGTGTTCTCATCTGCCTAAAGAACCGCACTGAGGAGGAGAACACACCAGGGTTCTGTTCAAAACATGTCAAAGCAGCTTTAAACCCAATTATTCAACACGATATTATTCCACACGTTATTATTCCACACGTTATTATTCAACACGTTATTAAAAATGGAGGAAAATCCATCTGAGAAAGGGCTCGAATGAAATTGAAAATAAAGTCTATCCGAATAGCCTCATTTTTCCCCCCAAATTGCAGCTTCGCGATACATTTCAATCAAACCGTCACACCAGAATAATAATTCAAACATTTATATTTATTAGAGTCAAACTGTAATTGCATTGCCATTTTGTGGTGTATTGGAATACGTCCGTGGCTCTCAGTAAAACGGTAGAGAAATGGAGGTGTTCTGATATTATACACCAAACATACTACACATTATAAACCTAGAACAGGGAAATATTGATATATTCACAGATATTACCTACAAACCGGAGGCACTTCACTGCATCCACGAGACCGGGCCTGCTATGGAAGATAGTATGTGGTGAAGAAAAACAAGCTCGGAGGCCAGCGCTGAAAAAAAAAAAAACGCTTAAAATATGCTAACTATGTTTTGTGATGATATGAGAGAACTTTATCACGCACGAACCCAAAGAACTTCTTGATCTTCACCACTTGTAACTCTTAGATACATCAATTTTTTGGTGTAATGATTTTTTTCTTTTCAGAGTTTAAAAAAACCCACAGCGCTGTATTATAGTGTTGATTAAAGCAGATATAGATCACCCTAAGGCACCGTTTTCTCGCTCTAACACAACTCATCGGCTCATTAACAAGCCCTTCACGAGGATATAAAGAGTGTGTTAGAGTGTGTGTTAGACCCTCTATCCCGCTCCTTTAGTCACCCCAACCTGCTATTTTCAATTATCTGAGTATAACAAAATAATATTAGTGTGAGTTTCTTGCTGGTGGACTTGCAGAGATTTCAGCAGGAATGTTTCAGAAAAGAGCTCGGAGCAAAAGAAAGAAAAAAAGCAGTGGTTTTAAATTAATAAGGCTGGCAAGATCCAGCCTTTCTCTCCTCACGCTGGATCTCCTGGCACGCTCAGGATTCCGTTTGGACAAGACGAGATCAGCCGTTTTCTCTCTGACATTAGCGATCTGAAAAGCTCCGTCGTCAGAAAAAAGGTCCCGGAGGACTCCTGGGCTCGCTCCGGCCCGGCTCGGCGAATTGTAAATGTGATTTCTTTCTGTTTCTGCTTATCAAGAGCGTACAAGCGGGAGGCGGCTTGCGTTCGTGGCCTGAATTCAAGCTAACGATGCGTCTCTCAAACAGAACATAGGCTCAAAGCAAGACAGTGTGCCCAGCCTGCTTGTTAGCCAAAATATAATAATATATGTGCTGAGGTGGCTAGGTAGTAAAGTAGATACCATGGCTAACAGGCCAACCAAAGGTTAGCAGGTAACTACTTTGCTTCTTAGCTACCTATTTACTGGGGGGAGGGGCAGATATGAAATACTCCATCATTTGGGGTCATGATCATCATTGGAAGCTAGGAACGCTTAATTATCCGAAGAACCCTTGAAGAACCCTGATGAGTGTGTGTATTGGGTAGGTGTGTGATACAAATTCCAAATTACTGCTCATTATTTTCTTCTTAACACCTAGAAACTGTCAGATTTAGAATTTCATATTTACTTCTTGGTTACTTGGTACACTCGGAAAAAAAGAATTCCTTAAAGGTTTATTTTGGATTGTTTACAGCTTTCAAATATGCTTCTACTTGGAACCTTTTCTCAAAGCGAAACCCGCTGATCTCTAGCTATACATAGAACTTTAAATAATTTCCTCAGAAGGAAAAATTCAACAAATACTACATTCAGGCTGCCTTAAGAACACTTAATTGTTCTTCAGTTGTTCCTCTGGGGGAAAATTTAAAGGTTCTCCAAAAAAATCAGAAAGGGTTCAAATCATTTTAGAAGTCTAAGAATGCTTCATTATGTAATGAACCCTTAAAGAACTCTTTTCCCTCGGAGTGTTTCCTCAGGGTGTACCTAGAACCTGTCAGGCGTTTAACATTTAGCTCTTGGTATTTGATACAATCTTAGAAAAAAAGTGTTCCTCAAGGGTTCTTTAAGAGTTTAGTGGATAATTAAGGGTTATTAGCTTCCAAAAAAGGGAAAACAGTTCTACTTGGAACCCATTCTGATAGAAAAACACTGAACCTTGAAGACTTCGCCAAGAGTCATAATCAAAGCACCCTTAAGGTTCTAAATTTTTAAAAGAGATCAACTTGTTGACAGTCTACATACGCTGCTAGAAAAAATGATCTTCAATGGTTCTTTAAGGGTTCAGTTAATAACTTCCTAAAAGGGATTGACTTGGAAACCTTTCTGAGAACAGGAAACATAGAACCTTTGAAGCTTTCACTAGAGGAACAACCAATAGACCCCCTAACTTGTTAACAGTCTATGGACAGTCAAAATGTTCTTCAGTGGTTCTTTAAGGGTTCCTTAGATAACTAAGGGTTCCAATGGATGAATTATACATGGAAAAATTTCTGAATGGAAAACAGAACCTCTACAATTTCCTCCAGAGGGACAACCGAAGAACATTTAAGAGTTCTAACAGTATAGGAGAGCATAATACCTAATATCATCTATGATGTCATTGACGGTCTTTCTCCATCTCCTTGTTCTCAGAGCTTCTGGAAATTTCCACTGGGCTCCTTTGTCTCCCACTCGGGAGTGTTTGAACACAATCTGTTGAATCCTTTGTAAGCCTGTCAAGGACTTCAGGAGAACCCTTTGTGCTGGAATATGACATTTTAATGGAAATTTCATTAAAAAAAAAAAAAAAAAACTTTCTCCTTTGGTGAAATATAAAAGTGTGGTTCTTCTACACTGCACTCGGAGGGGGTTTGGGCCGATGTGTCATCAGTGTTGTCTTTATTGCTCCCTGGTTTAGCTTAACAGCTGCTATCTGAGTGATACCATGATTGTTGTGACATTTAGCACGTGTAACTCAAGGTAAACTTTATTTTATAACAGCATCCTCCAATAAATAAAGCTAAAAACAATCAGTTCAGAGTTAAGTAAGGTGTGTATAGTACGCATGGAATATTGAGTGTGACGAGCAGGCATACATCGTGAAGACGCACCCTCACACATCTCATTGTTTATCTCATATTAATCGATGAGAATTCCTCCAGAAGACTGCTAACCCTGCTCAAATCTTACTTGAGAAACTGGAAGAACTGCGGAATAACTTGCTATTCGGTGATTCATCTAGCCAAGGAAATAGCTTTGGAGGTGCAGCCAAGCTGGTCCCTGCCGTCAATCAAGACTTTTAATGGTGTCATCCATTAAACAATTGCATCCATTCCCAAGTAAAGGTCCTTGTAGATCACCTGAACTTCCTATCGATCTTCTCAGATCATCAATCAGTGGAAATGGCTACTTCTCAGCTGGTCAGTTGACCCTAATGACCACTGGAATGAAGTGCCAGGTTTCATGTGTAAGCTGTAATTACCCAGAATGCTGTGTGCGAAAAGAGTAATGGGGTGGCCAGGAGGAATCTCTTAGGTGCTGTGAGGAATACTTCACCCACAAAAGGTTGCCAATACTTTCGGAATAATAATGAGGAACGGTTATGTAGGTGGGGGGTCAGTGATGCTCTGTCACCTTTTAGCATTTCTGGGTGTTGTATAATATCTTTATCAGCTTCTTCTCTACCTTCTCTGTCCTCCACAGCTTGTCTCAGGCATTCATAATTTCAGCACAGGTTTTGAGCATTAGCCAGATATCTGCTCGATGCTAAGTGGAGGCCATTAGCGTGCCAGAGAGCAATCGCAGAATAAAAAAAATGACAGTGGAGTAAGGCAGCTGCTGGACGCCTCAAAGCAGGACCTAATTTAACGGCTCCTCTTTGGCCGGACAAATGAACTGCCAAGCGAGGCAGAAGCAGAAGCGAACCCGAGGAGGGAGGAGGGATGGACGCCGCCAAGGTACAGAGGAAAGTACGATTAAAAAAGAAGTGCTGTATATTAGTCGCTCTTTTTCTGTCAAGGTTATTGAACCGATGCCAAATATCTGCCGAGGTGCAGTCAGAGTGCTTCTGCTGCACTCTTTTAAAACTTTAAGTGGAATTTTATTCAACAAGGAAGTGAGATCTTTAGATCCTCGACATGTTTCTGAAAGCTGGAGGAGGATTCGGGCTACGGAGTATTAACAAGCAGGAAAAAGATTTCATGAAACTCAAGTTTTATTTAAAAACTCATTTTTAAAGCCTAATTTTTTACATTTTTTCCCAACAACATCATTTTCTTTTGTCTTATCATCATCGAGAGTGTTGACGACAGGAACTACCTTGTTTTGTAGACGTTCCTCAAGAATAAATTTCACAATAAATGGGAAAACCGGAAAACGTACATTCTTTAATAACTGGAAAATTCTGGTGGTAGCAGTAACTTTTCCTCATCACACCACCCTGTTGTTGATTATTTTACTATAACAGAGCAACATGGAGGGTTTTATTTCTTAATCACTCTCTAATTGACCAATTAATGATGTGTGTCATCAATAAAACACACGTTTTTGGGATTTATATTAATGAAGAATGATGGAATCCTGTTTCAGAAATCTAATTCGACACTAATGTCATTCCATAACTGCCACATTTCCAGTATACGAGCCACTTCTATAGGAAGAAACTCCAGCAATTTTCTGACTCTCGAATCACGTCATGACACATTAAACTCCTGAAGCGCCTGGGGCTGGAAGGCGGCAGTTGACGGAGTGTGGAGGAAGCTCTGGCTCCACTCGAGTGTACCCCATTACCTCAAATGGCCTTGGTTAAGTCGAACCCCATTTGCACCGAAGATCCATCTTCCTCTTTTCCATCTGCCACTGACTCGATGTGACAGAGCCGATCTGCTTTTTAAACGCCATTTAGAAAGCACTTTACGGAGCTACCCAGCCCTCCCTCTGCTGCTTCAAATCAACAAGGTATTGCCTGCTTTGGCTCATGGGTAAATGTCAGGTCAGGAGGGGGTGTGGAACTTTGAGGACCTAGTGGTTTGGGGAAAAAGAGAGAGGTTGAGGAGTTGAGTAAGAGGTCCACTCGTCTGTGATGATCCACTTCTCCTGCAGAAAAATCCAATATGTCTCCCACACGTCCTTAAAATAACCACCAGACTCCCTACGCAGAATGTTGGAAGCCTCCAGAGAGTGAGAGAGAAAAAGAGATCATCAAAAAGCTGAGAGACAGATAAAAAGGGGGGGAACAGATTGTTGGGGAATGTTGAATGTTAAGAGAAGTCATTTCAGTTTGAGTGGAATAAATGAAACCCAGGATCAGTCCTTCAAGATCACTTCTGAAACGCACTCCAGGCCAATCTGTCAGTAGCACAGGGGCCGAGTCGAGTCACATCCTAAACCTGAGTAATGAGCAGAAAGAGTGAGAGTGAGATGCCCTCCTGGAGGTATTCTGATCAAGCGAATCCTCGCCAGTAACCAGTGGGCTTCCCTGGGAGTCGAGCGCTCTTAGTAATATTGCTCGAGGATCGATCAGTGCTGGAAATTTATGGCTGTACACACAGGCTTTTACTCACCCGCTGCCATAAAGCACCAGCCCCCAAGAAGAAATACAGGGAAGGACAAAGGGAGGTGTGGAAAAAAAGGACGACAAAAGGAGCCGGCAGATGAGTGCTAGAACAGGATGTGCTGAATATTCCCTCAACATTCCGAGATGACTTGCAGATCATTTTGTTCATTCTTTCAGAAATAAATCATCAATATCTAGACAGGGACCGAAAATGGCTCAGGCGCACTTCAGCTGCAGCAAAAATCCAATCAGTTCAACAAATTTGATAATTCAATGAATTTCAAAATGGTAAAGTGAGGAATAAAACACAACATATCCCCAAACATTCTCTTCTGCTTCCACTACAGCTACAGTACACTATACAGCCAAAAGTATGTGCACCCCTGACCATCACACCCATAAGTGCTTCTGCCCCAAACTGTTGCCACAAAAGCAACAGGAAGCACACAGTTGTATAGAACGTCTCTGTGTTTCCCTTCACTGGAACTCAGAGACTCAAACCTGTTCCAGCATGACAATGCCCCTGTGCACAAAGCGAGCTCCATGAAGACATGGTGTGTGAAGGTTGGAGTGGAAGAACTCGAGTGTCCTGCACAGAGCCCTGACCTCAACCCCACTGAACACCTTTGGGATGAACTGGAACTGGAGACTCCTTACCCAACATCAGCGCCTGATCTCACTAATGCTCTTGTAGCTGAATGAACACAAATCCCCACAGCCACGCTCCAACATCTAGTGGAAAGCTTCCCAGAAGAGTGGAGCTTATTATAATACAAACACAGGGGAATAAATCTGGAATGAGATGTTCAACGAGCACATGTGGGTGTGATGGTCAGGGGAGCACAAACTTTGGACATATAGTGTACTTTCTATAGGTGATTTTCAGAATCAGAATCAGAATCTTCGACTCACCTGCATGCGTAATGATGGCATGGCTAAAGAGAAAGGTTTAAATGGCACTTGGTGTGTGTGTGTGTGTATAAATGCATTTCTGAATCTTTGATATGAAGTATTTGATAAGGAAATGCTTTCCCAAATGCTGTATCTTGCTAGCGCCATGCCAGTAAGGCTCATTTGAATTTGAGAGCGAGAGCTGCAGGGTGGTGATTAAAAACTCCAACCATCTGCTCCGTCTTCAGCTCAGGCTCCCCGGCTGGACCGCAGAATTCCCACCTTGTCTTTTTTTAAAAGGAAAAATAAAAACTGAAGCTAGCAGAAAGAGAAACGTCGATACTATAGATCCGGGTAGGTTATGGGGTGAGATGAGAAGCTGTTTCCAGGGAAACTGTAGTGCAATGTCAAACCTGGGGTTTTTTTTGTTTGTTTTTTTAGTGAGTACATCTAATTTGCTGTGAGGAGACTCATTAATGTTGTTATTTAACCACATGAGACTTGTTACTGCTGTTATTTACCAAAGTTTCATCAAAAAACTCTTTCTGCATGATACAGGATTTTTTAAAATAATCATTGTAGAAGCATAATAAATAGAAATGGAAATGTTTATGCTATTTTAGCGAAAAGATGAATGCCAATTTAGCATGGAATCTGATTGGTTCAGAGTGGATTAGCATGGCATCTGGTTGGATCAGAGTGGATTAGCATGGAATCTGATTGGTTCAGAGTGGATTAGCATGGCATCTGGTTGGATCAGAGTTGATTAGCATGGCATCTGGTTGGATCAGAGTGGATTAGCATGGCATCTGGTTGGAACAGAGTGGATTAGCATGGCATCTGGTTGGATCAGAGTGGATTAACAAGGCATCTGATTGGTTCAGAGTGTATTAGCATGGAGTCTAATTGGTTAAAGGAGGATTAACATGGAATCTCAGTGGATTAGCATGGAATCTGATTGGTTCAGGTTGGATTACAATTGGATCTGATTGGCTCAGAGTGGACTAGCATGCTATCTAGTTGGGTTACAAGGATTAACATGGGATCTTATTGGACTACTGTGGAATAGAGTGGAATCTGATTGGTCTACTGTGGATTAGAGTGGAATCTGATTGGTTCAGAGTATCTTAACATGGAATCTGGTGAACTCCGATTGGTTCAGAGTGGATTATCATGTTTAGTTTAAAGTGGACTAACATTAAATTAGATTAGTTTAGGACAGCATTAATGTGAAAGCTCACATGAGTCCAGAGTAGATCAGCGTGTGTTTGAATTTGATTTAGCTTAGAATGTGATTGTTTTAGAGTCAGGTGTTGTGGAATTTGATTGGCTAAAAGTTTGTTTGGTTCAGAGTAAATCAGTAAGTAACTAAAGTTGGATTAGCATGGGATGGTGACGGGTGATGGGATCAAATTTACTGCAGATTAGTTCAGGATGTAATTTGTTTTGTTTGAAATTTGGATTTAGCATTGTTAGAGTAGGAGATTGTGGAGTTTTATAGGTTAGAAGTTGGATTAGCATGTTCACTGATCTCTGTTGAGGGTAGTTCAGGTTGGAATCTGTTGAGTTCAGAGATCTGCTACAGAGATGGTATCACGTCAGGGTTTTTGACAGAAGCATGGAAATGGTACGGGATGTAAAAGGCGTACAGACGACAGTGTAATGGCGGCGCTGAATGGCTGTAATTATGTCATTATGTATGATTTAGACAGAAGCCTCTCAGAGGGCCGAAGCGTAATGACGTCAATTTCAGTTCCTCAGGACGGTTCGAGCGGCGAGCAGCAGAACCTGAAGCGCCGCACACGCGTGTGTCTGTATTCATTCACGTCGCTCATCCGGAGGAGATTCGGAGCATATGGAGCAGTTCATTAGAACTAATGCGCCATAGCGCTACATCGCTCACGAGGCTCTCGCACCGAGCTCCGGCAGTGATAACAAAGCAATCATTTCTAACAAGCTGAATTAGCGGCGAATCAGCTGAGCGTGTCCCGCTGGTGAGCGAGTCGCACACCATCTCAACGGGAAAACAAGATTTGGGGAGTAATTAACAACAAAACTTCTCGTACGACATGCTGTCTTTTTTTTTTTGTCGTCTGGCACTGGAGTAATGGTTAATGGGTGGAAGTTTTAGCAAACACAGATGGATACTAGCAAAGTTTTTATCTTCAGAAATGTCATCATTTTTATTATTATGAGTTGTTTTACGGAGAAAATGTCTATTAAAGCTGCGAATTCACCCAGTAGCAAAGTGGAACAGAAGGAAGCACGCATCTTATATTAATGTAAAAAAAAAAAAAAAAAAAAACAGAACTTTACATTCAAAATTATTTATTTATTTTTTAATGTTATTAAAAAACAACTCACGAGTGTGAGATAACATCGTCAGGATTCGCTCCCAAAAACAAACTAATGATTCTGCTGAGAGTCAGAATTTTTTTTTAAATTATATATTTTAACTAAATTTTTGCTGTAAAACTGAGTTAGCAACGCAGTACCATCATTTCATCACTGAAGAAATTTACACTGCTAACGTGTGCTAATGGCTAAGCACAAATGCTATCGCTAATCTGAGGTAACTAGTGACTAGCTTTAATGACCAAGCAAAAACACTAATGCTACTTTTATAGACACTAGTGTATACACACACACACACACACACACACACTCTCTCTCATGCACACACACACTCACACACTCCATGACGTAAGATTACACAAGATTAGTGTGTGTGCAGTGCATAGATACATAGAATTAAAAATAATCACACACACACACACACACACACACACACACAACTGCATAGTTGGATCTGAAAACCTGGTGATAGCCAGATGCTATCTGCTGCTATCCAGGGAAGCTTTCCAGTGTGTGTGTGTATGTGTGTGTGTTTGTGTGTGTGGGTGTTTGTGTGTGTGTGTGTGTGTGTGTGTGTGTGTGTGCGCATGTGTTTTCGTCTTAAACCTGCCGTTTTAGACAGTTTCAGTGAACTGTGTGATTAAAAAAAGACTTTTATTGTAAAAATAGTTTCTTTGGTGTGTGTGTGTGTCTGTGTGTGTGTGTTTGTGTGTGTGTGTGTGTGTGTGTGTGTCTGAGAGAAACTTTTCTATTTGGACTCCAAAGCTGTGATCACAGTCCAGTGACACAGACACACACACACACACGCACACACACGCACACACACACACACCCTTTTTCCAGAAGTCACTATGGTAACAGCTGGCATCTCCTAGCCTCTTTGTGTGTGTGTGTGTGTGTGCGTGTCTCAGTGACCTGTGCCAGATGAACCATGAACACTACTCACACTATAGCCACCTGCTCTCTACTGATCAAGAGTGTGTGTGTGTGTGTTCTAAAGCTCCAGCTAACGCTAATACGTAAAGAATAAAACACTCTGTGTGATGCTGTTGCAGGAAATTAATCAACGACAGGGTGGTGAATCTTGAATCTTCCTTGTTTCTATAGTGATTGATGTAAATTTGCAGCTAATTTGCAAACGCTAATCATGACCCGCTAACCCGCTGCTAACACGTCGCTAAAACAGGAGCCGCTAATCACTAGCGGTTAGCGTAGACGTTGTGTCGAGGTGGTCTACGAGGTTTTAACGCTAATTGGTGTGTGTGTGTATGTGTGTATCATTATATTTCAGAATTCTTTTCGTGTAATTCTATACTAAGGTTCATCTCATCTTGCTGAAGGGGCAAGCCATGAGGCTAATGAAGGAACACACACACACACACACACACACACACACACTTACCTTTCAAAGCGTGGATGTCGGCCAAGTTTCCTTTCAGCCACTCTGTCAATTTGGCGCAGTTCCCCAGCCGTGTGTGTGTGTGTGTGTGTGTGTGTGTGTGAGTGTGTGTGTGTATATGAGTGCGTGTGTGTGTGGAATTAGATGGTGGTGATATTTTTGCGTTACAGTTTTTTTTAACGTTGATGTACGGGGTCTCTCGGCTCTATATGATGTGTTTTACGTCCTCACGTTCTCGTTAAGCGCCGGGATTTGACTCGGAATTTCGGGATATGAAGCTCTCGGACTCGTCACTCTGCGTGGTAGAATGCTGGATTCTGATTGGTCCGGAGGTGTTGAGTCGGTTTCTGGAAGTAGCGAAGCTGCAAATCACTGGTTTATGTTAAAGCGCTGGTTCTGCTACGTTCTCGTTTCTATAGTAACGGCTCATTCATGTCGATATGGCGGAGTTTTCCGTGAGGAGATGTGTGGAAGGAGTCTCCAGTGTCAGTGCGTTATAACGGTCAGAGTTAAAGCTGTTTTTTTGTCATAGTAACTTCAATTATTTCAGAAGAGAGTTAATCACAGTGGAAGTATTGGCGCCCCGTGTGAGGAGAGGGAGGGAGGGAGGGATGGAGGGAGGGAATGACTGTTTATAGCTGCTATAACGTAAGTGAAAACAGGAACTAACTTGTTTAATGGATGTTCCACAACATTAAATATAACACTAAACGGATAAAAAGTATGAAGTGTCTTTAAATAAAAAAAGTGTAATCACTGGCTGTCGGGTTTGAGCAATAAGAGACGTGGACACATGCAGTTAAAGAATAATAATCAACAACCCAGTAACTCCCTCTCTCTCTCTCTCTCTCTCTCTCTGTCTCTCTCTCTCTCTCTCTCTCTGTCTCTCTCTCTCTCTGTCTGTTTCTCTTTCTCTCTGTCTCTCTCTCTCTCTCTCTGTCTCTCTCTCTCTGTCTGTTTCTCTGTCTCTCTCTCTCTCTCTCTGTCTCTCTCTCTCTCTCTCTCTCTCTCTGTCTCTCTCTGTCTCTCTCTCTCTCTCTCTGTCTCTCTCTCTCTGTCTGTTTCTCTGTCTCTCTCTCTCTCTCTCTGTCTCTCTCTCTCTCTCTCTCTCTCTGTCTCTCTCTGTCTCTCTCCATTTGTCTCTCTCTCTCTCTATCTCTCTCCATTTGTCTCTCTCTGTCTCTCTCTCTCTCTCTCTTTCTCATAAAGATTGCAGTGTGTAGCTACAGCTCATAAATATTGGCACCCTCCGTGGGACTCTGCAGGACAGATCAGTGTGTAATGAGAGAGGAATTCTAATGTTACACCTTTTACATTAAAAAGTTTGAGAATGTAATTTAATCTCATTCTGTACATTTCATTACTATAAGATTATAAGATTTCATCGTATATTCTGTATATTTTATTATTATAAGATTTCATTATACACTCTGTGACGTGAACGTGCTGTTAATTACCGGCTGTTCACGCGACATGGTGGAGGGGGCGGAGCTTGAGGAGGAGTGCTACTTATATAGGTTCTCAAAATGCTTAAAAAAAAACTCTTATTACTCGAATCTTACAGTCAAAATGAATTTCTTTCTAAACTTGCTGACTCTCATTAGCTCCGCCCATTAGGGTTAGCTCATTTGCATATTTAATAGCGCTAACCCGTTAGTAGTACAAACTGTTTTCCGACCTCAGCGTCCCGATCGACCCCACAACTCCACTGTAGTGGTTTCTGTAAAATCCTGTGTGTGTGTGTGTGTGTGTGTGTGTGTGAGCGTGAGTGTGTATATGTGCGTGTGTGAGTGTGTATATGTGTATGTGTGTGTGTGTGTGTGTGTGTGTGTGTGTGTATGTGCTTGTGTGAGTGTGTATATGTGTATGTGTGTGTGTGAGTGTGTATATGTGTTTGTGTATGTGTGTGTGTGTGTGTGCGTGTGTGTTATTAAGAAGCTGTTGTGGCTTCCTGTTCATTAGGAAGCGACTTTGCGCTCCATCAATAGCGCTAATTGTCCTTACACTCGTCCAAACAGGACGTTTAATTCCGCTGTTGTTAACGGCAACAATCGCCCACGTGTGGTCATGCTCCATGTGTGTGTGTGTGTGTGTGTGTGTGTGTGTGTGTGTGTGCGGTAGAGAATATTCCTCATTCTATTCCATTTGCATTCCATAGTTTAACACGTTTCTCTTTCTTGTAATTCAGCTATGTTTTGGAGCTTTCACTCTCTAGATTAGCTTTCACTCTCTAGATTAGCTTTCACTCTCTAGATTAGCTTTCACTCTCTAGATTAGCTTTCGCTCTCTAGATTAGCTTTCACTTTCGAGATTAGCTTTCACTCTCTAGATTAGCTTTCACTCTCTAGATTAGCTTTCACTTTCGAGATTAGCGTTCACTCTCTAGATTAGCTTTCACTTTCCAGATTAACTTTCAGTTTCTGTTTCTAGATTAGCTTTTCACTTGCTAGGTTAGCTTTCTTGCGCTAGTTGACCTGCTGATCCTGGAGCGTAATTAGCGTAATGAATCACAGCGTGTTCCGGAGTAAATACTGTATTAAGGATC
>NC_069737.1:15664849-15699991 GCF_027358585.1 Pangasianodon hypophthalmus | reverse complement strand
CGGCGAGAGAGAGAGACAGAGAGAGACAGAGAGAGAGGAGAGCGCGAGAGAGAGCGAGGAGAGAGCGAGAGACGAGGCGAGGAGAGAGAGAGAGCGAGAAGAGAGAGAGAGAGAGAGAGCGAGAGAGGAAGAGAGAGGAGAGGGAGAGTGAGAGAGAGGGAGGAAGAAGGTTTAGTGCCAGTCCCACATTGATTGTGTACTAACTGTGATGAAAGCGCGAAGATCCCCTGACCATCATGCTAACGTGGAGAGACAACCCAGCAGGAGAGCACTTGATTGAGGGGTGAGGGTGTGTGTGTGTGTGTGGTGTGTGTGTGTGTGTGGGTGTGAGTGGGTGAGTGTGTGTGTGGGTGTGTAGGTCATTCACTGTTGAGCACATGACCTAACTGATATGCGGTTTTCCCCTGTCGCTCGTACCAACCATCATGGTGCCAGTGACGGGCACAGAGACCCAGTGTGTACACTCTCTCTCTCTCTCTCTCACCCACACACCACACCCCACACCACCACACACATCAGCGCAGTAGGAATGTCGGCTAGCGAGGCAGATGATAAAGAATGAAAGCAGCTAAATGTATTCTGTTAGTCTGAAAATATTTCACGCTAGATGAAGTCAGTTCTGTGCTGGGACAATCTTTTGTATTTATTTATTTTTTTGCTCTAACGGGCCGTTGACACTTTTATGTTAATCATACCACCACGGCACATATGTATCACACACAATATTACAGGTAAAAATGTCAGTAAAAACAACTTTTGTCCTTCCTTGGGACCACGTTTGGTAGGCACTAACCACTTCATACCAGGAAAACCCTACAAGACCTGCTGCTTTGGAGATGTGCCCATCCTTACGCTTGCCCATTTTCCTGCTTTCAACACATCAACTCAAGATATATATATATATAGGTTGGAGATTTTACGCAAAAACTAGCAAACATCATGAAGGTCAGTTCAGGGACGACATTATTACGCAATCGAATGGACACAGCAACAGGGCCTAAGAACAACCGGAAACATCCCTGTCTGTACATTGATTTGATCACATGGACTGACACTAATCGTCCCCGGACGTGTGCGCCATGCTGGATTTCACACCGCGCTCTCAGACTGATGATAATGAAGGTAAGAGAGAAGTCAGCAGTCACTTGAAAAGAGTTGCAGGATGACCTGAAAGCAGCAGAGAGCACACTTACCGGAGCACCACCACGCCACGCCTGCCTGCACCGGCCTGACGCCATGCACAAGCATTTAGCCAAATCAGCCACACTCTTTGGCGGCGACACAACAGATGAAACACCAAATAGAACCCTTTGGCCATAATTCAGCTTGTCATGTTTGGAGAAAGAAGGTTTGTGCATAAGATCCCAAGAACACCAAGACACCCATACCTACAGTGAAGCATGGTGGTGGGAGCATGCTATGAGGCTGCTTCTCTGCAAACGGTACTGGGGCACTACATGTCTTTGGGACATAGTAGAGGAGAAGTTAATCTCATCAGCCAAGCACCTGGAGAGAAGATGGATGTTTCAACAAGACAGCGACCTCAACATACAGCCAGGATATCTCGAGACGGCTTTGCATGGTCTTCTCCTGACCTGAATCCCAGTGAAGATTTACGGAGGATCATATCCATCAGAAGGACTGATGACGATCTGCCGAGAGGAATGAGCTAAAACATTAAACAACAATGCTGCGCAACGTGAACGAATTCTCACTGTAGATGTCTCAAGGTTATGTCCCCACATCGGCTTTGCAACAAGGTCCTAACGTTGGGAATTTGCGGTGTCGGAGTACTTTGTAGCGAGATGTGTACCGTGAAAGCCTGTGTACAGCTTTAACTGAAGTGCGGCGTGAAGCCATTTTTACTGAACAAGATAAACAGCCTAGAAATAATCAGTTTTTACATCAACTCTGAAAAAGACGAATAGTCAACCATGTTTTTAAAAATGAGTAGTCATGCAATCCCTAACACACACACACACACACACAAAGCCTAAAATCATCTTACACTGCAATGCAGAAAGAAAGAAAGAAAGAAAGAAAGAAAGAAAGAGTGAGAGTGGTCAGTAGATGAGTGTGTAAATCTCTCACTGACAGAATGAGTGCAGACTCTTAAGCAGACTCATTCACACAGGTTCTGTGTGTGTGTGTGTGTGTGTGTGTGTGTGTGTACTGATTCTGTCAGTAGGACAGATTTACGCACTACCTCTCTCTCTCCCTCTCTCTCCCTCTCTCTCTCTCCCTCTCTCTCATTGATTTCATGTTGTCCCCTAAAGAATGGATCTGTGGTCTATTCTCTTATCACATCTGAACTAAGAACCCTGTCATAGCGCACACACACACACACACACACACACATGATGCGGTGAAGGTCAGGCTGGATCTGCTTTTCATGCTTGTTGTTTTGTCCTTGTCAGTATGAGATATGAGTGTATAGACCTTTATGGTCCAGTACAAAAGCTTCTTCACTAACTGCTCAAAACAGGAACTATTGAACTCTGGGGAAAAAAGAAACCAAGAAAAAGAAACAAAAAGAAGAGTTGCTTTGTGTGTGTGTGTGTGTGTGTGTGATACAGTATAATGTCAATATGACATTATGTCCTTTACTATAATATTTTACTTCTACAGCAACAATGACATTCTGATTATCTGCTCTACCGCTTTGCACTTTAATAAAAATTCTGTGTGTGTGTAAAAGAATAAACACCTCTGGGCTGTGGCAGGTGTCTCCGCTGAAGCATGTAATGTTTGTCTCTACTTGTACGCAAGCGGAGACGACCTTTTACTAACCACGAAAACAGACCACGCTTAGGAGACATCAACATGGCCACTGCTATGACTGACAAGCCAGAGGAGAGTGGGGAGTGGTGTGTGTGTGTGTGTGTGTGTGTGTGTTTCGTCTGCTACCATGTTAGAAATTAGGATCTATCCTGTAGACATGGCGACATGCTGGTGTATTTTCCATTACCGTCTGTTCTTTTTTTAGCACTAGTCCCTGAACATGCCTACAATTGGCTGCCTCATCAGCTTCCCCTGCTAGTGGGACAGAATGCTAGGCGCTGTTTGGCTCTTCATCAACACACACGCTGCGTCGTGAACACAAATAAATCAACACACAAGAGGAAACCAGGAAGACATGAACGAAAGTCAATAAATCTAGACCCTTCTGGCAGAGACACTCTGCAAATAAAAGCAAAAGCAGATTCCTGTTGGACGATGGTGAAAGGAGGTGGAGATTTCTAGCTGTAGAGAAGAAAGTGTTAATGTTCTTCCTCTGGCAAAACTCCAACTCAGTATTTCAGTATTTTAATGTTGTGGAACGTACATGAAACAAGACAAAAGTTTGTGATGTTACAGAGAAACTGCAAAGCGTGAACTCTTCTCTATCGTGAAGATGTCAAAGCTGAAGCTTCACCTCTGACTGTTACAGTGCGCTCCTCACACGGGGCACCACCGATGGCCGACAATAACTGTGATTCGTTAGTTTTGCCTCATGGGAACTTATTTGGCAGGAACCGTGTTCTTCCGGTAATTTACCTATGTTGTACTTCTGTTGAGCCAGATGTCTTTGTGTTTAAACTTCCTGAGAATTATTATCAAGACTTTCCTGAAATAATTGGTGGACCAAATCCTGGCAAATCATTTAATTAGCTCAAAGTTTTACCAATCTGTTGTTTATTAGCATAGTAAACACTATTTACTTTGAGTTGAATAGTAGATATAACGATGATTTATGCTTCTTCGCTAAGGCTCTAAACCTCACCAACTGTTGCCTTCTGTTTGTTTTCTCTAAGGTGGAATAGACCAAATACGTGCACCCGTTTCCCTCAAGCAGTGCTTGCTAATGCGTGTTTTCCCAGCTGCTGATTTGCTGTTGCCGTCGCTGTGACTTCATGTGTGAAGCGTGCCGCAAACACTGTAGTGGAGACATGCAGCTGTCGCCTCCATCCTCATCATCCTCTCTTTAACACAGAAAACAGCACTGTGGGGAGCAGCAGTCATTCAGCTGTGTAATATTTCCACCGCTTGGTTTTTATTCGTGTGGAAAATGGACTGCCTTTACAGAAAATGCCAATGATTTACCGGTTAAACTTGCTTCATTTGTTGTCAAAGTGCCCATCAGTTCATTCATGAATACACAGTCATTTATACTGAAGATAGAAAAAAGAAATATTTTCCACAACCAGGTTTGACAGTGTTGACACTTTGTCTCCAAACATTTTTACAAAAATCTGAGTCATGATGCATTTATACAAAAAAACGAAGTAGGTTTATTGATACTGAAAGGTGGAAAGTATTAAAGTGGTCATCTCTAACAATGCTAGCTCAAAGCTAGCACTCAGTCCAACAAGACGGAGCTGGATCGTCACCTTTTCATTAATTCATATAATATTCATAATCACTTCACAACCGCATGGGACCATCATATTTAGGCACCCTCGAGGTGCTTATAATGATTTAGCCTTATTCTTTCCACAAAGATGCTGCATGCAATCTGCTTTCTTGTTGATGATACCATGGACTATTATACCGCTGGCTAGCTAGCTAGCTAACCTAAGTCAACAAGCTAGCTACATTTACATGTAATCTGATAAAGAAATTTGGACATGATGAGGACCTAAATAAAGGTATGTGCTGTATATCTTTACAAGTTAGCTGAGAGAAACATGGGCTGTTAGATGAACATGGACCTTACTGTTTCTGTGAAATTGGTTTCTGCTGTCCATCAAGCAGAAACCTCACAATTTTAGCCTCCCGAAGTTACTGAGGGTGCCAAAGCACCATTCCTGACCATTCTGGCTCACTTTATCCCATAGATATATCCATATGTGTACCCTTTTAACCAATAATGGTCTAATTAGCTAATAAGATCAATCTGGCAATCACAACCAAGAATAATTTCATTGAATGTCAGAGATGATTGGATCTGAAGGGCCATGGCTGGTTTAGCAGTTCTAAAGTCGGAGAATATTGGTTTAATGGGACTCCCAATCCCCATCCTAGTCACCAACTGTTCTCTGCTTGGTCAACTTCATGTTTAACTTAATACTCCTTTTTTCAACAATATAGCGGAGTCTTGCATTTGTAGATACCTAAGTATCTGTCATATGTAAAATTAAGGTGAGTGTACGGGAGAGGGTTAGTAATCATAGACTTACTTACAACTTCATTCTCAAAAAAGTTCAGTCAAATTTTGTACAACCTCATGTTGGATAATTAGATTCCAAACTACTCTAAGTGTGTCAGAGCAGGAAAAATTATGTTAATATCTGTCAAAAGTCTGGTTTGGTCCCAGCCCAATCATACATCATACCACATACTCTCTGCGACTACAGATGAAACTTGATGGAGATACCTGTGGCTGCAAAGAGCCTGTTCAGTGATGGCACTGTTTAATTAGCTGTAAATCTTCCGCTGCCGGCTGCCCTGCATTAAATTATGTTCCTGGCTTCTATGACCTTTTTTAAATGATGTATCGATTTGTTAATTCCACTCAGAGTTAGCGCCTGGGCACTCACAAGTTCGACATGCAGAACTGAAGCTAGTATCATTCTGCTATTGATTCAGAGAAAGCACGGAAGGCTGTGTGATATTTTCCAGCCTTGTTTGCCTTGTGTGGAGGATCTCGTCTCTCCTGCTAGGTACACACATGCGTACATTTTTGTAATTTTAATTCAGATTGTTTAAGCCCTTTGACTTTTTCCAACTAAAGAAGATGAATGTTCAGAACATCTTACAAAGACATACAGAGATTAAGGGATTTTGTGATTTTCACCTGGGAACCCAGTGATCCATCAATTCTTCTTTCACAATAATTGTCCTCTTTTTATTATTAATTGATATTGTTTTGTGACGTGGTGTTTTGACTGATGATTTAACTGAGTTCCAGACTTACACTTAAGAATGACTAAGAAATGAAAATTTTTATGTCCTATATCTTCATGAAGTCATTTATCTATCAGCTAACTTGGGTTTGAACTTATGAAACCTGGGCTTTAACTTGAGACACTATATGGGACTTGATTAAGACTGGGTTTGACTGGCAGTTTAGGGACATTGGACATGACCTGGCTGTGAGGGTTAGACGATTTGAAGCCTGAATTACTAATAAGAAGGACTAACTTGATACTTGGATTTTAGAGCAGCTGATTCAGCTGAGCTGCCTTGAGAACTGACTTGGACATTAGAGAGACTAACTTGGTACTTGAATTGGATTTGACTTGGATTTGACTTGGATTTGGCTGACTTCAGACTTGACTTGGACTTGAAATTGTTTTAAGAGCTGAACTGGACTTAAGGGAAGCTGACTTGAGACTCACACTTGAAAGCGTCTGACTTAAATGAAGCTGACCGGGCTTGGACTTGAGAGCGGTTGCCTTGATACTCAGCATGGATTTGAGATTGATTGGACTTAAGGGGAGTTGACTAGAGACTCGACTCAAACTTGAAATCATGCCTTAAAACCAGACTTAGACTTAAGAGGAGTTGACTTGTGTCTTGACTTGGACTTGAGACCGGCTTCCTTGATACTCAACAAGAGAGGCCCAGAGACCTGAACTTGAGGATAAGTGGCTTGAATACAGAACAGTTTTTTAGTACTTGAGTCATGAACTAAATGAAGACACAAGTTTCTTGACTTGACAAACTCATTTATCTATGACATGAAGCTCCACTTGGATTCGAGCTTATGAGACTAGGGCTTTAACTTGGGACACCATTTGGGAGTTGATTTGGAATTGGTTTGAGCAGCAGCTTAGGGAAATGGATGTGAACATGGCTGTCTTCACACTTGACTTGGACTTGAGTGTTTCTTACTTGAGGATAAACGGTTTCACTAAAATATTGTGCTTGTATGGGAAAAATCAGTCAGTCTTGTTGGTCATGGACCTTGCATTGGAACCTAATGGCCTTGGCAGGTGGCCTGAAAGAGCAAATATAAGATTTGGGACAGATTCACAGTACATATTGCCCTTGTGATTGAGGACTCAGGGAACAAACTGCTGTGGCAAAATGGCTAACTTGCTGCTAGTGAACTTCCCTCTGACAATGTTACTTGGGTCTTAATGTGGAATTGAATCTTGTATTACCATATATGACCAGCATAAATATGATGAAACTAGCTGCTTCTTCAAGATTAAATAGTGATCTAGACCTAGAATCTAGGCCTCTGGTTAACGTAGAAAGAGCCTTACCTCTTCCCTTCCCAAAACTCCATTCGGGACTTGTCTTGGACATGGTTTGAGTAGGAGCTTAGAAACCTTAGACTTGGTTCTGAATAAGGATGCATCACTACAGTTTTTTTTTCAGACGAGTTAAAATAACAAATTGTGTAACTTACTTAGTATTAAACAATCAGGGTGGTCATGTTATGTTTCCCCTGGTTTAAACAATGCCCATGAAAAGCACACATGTGCATGTTCATGCACTTAGGCTATTAGGCTCGTTCTTAATAATGTATAGAGAGTTAATTTAAATGAAGTGCATTAGCTAGCTACATTAGTTAGCTTGGCTGGAGTAGGGTTGCAGTGGATAATCGTGGGTTTTGTTTCACCTTGGGAAAAGTGCTTCTGTACAGCTATAAGTAAAGTACATTTTTGTTTGCATAAGAATCCCATGTTGTCAAAGACTGACAGTGGCTGATTATCAAGAATTACATACTGAAACATAAGAGCTGTTATTTTCACTCACCTAGTGTTGTGTGTAGACATTTATTTCTCACCTAGCCAGTGTTTGCTGTAGTGTTGGTTGCTGATGTGTGCTGCTAGCGAAGAACTCCTTGTCCTGGGTTTTATGTTTAAGATGGTTTATCTTTTATCAGGTTACTTTTATTGTAGGAAGGTGCCTCCTCGATGTATTCACAGAGCACAGTTTGCTGTCTGCTTTGCTTTGATTGCCATCACAACAGTTCAGATTGCTGTCATTTTGTGCCGTCTGTTCATTAGCATGACAGCGTACATTAGGCTTATGTCACTGATATCAGATGTTTGGAGCAGGTATTGGAGCATTATTTTACGCGTAAGCACAGTATCAGACCAGTAGAGATATCAGTATCGATATCGATGCATCTCTAGTGAGGGTTAGATGACTTGGATTTGACTTGACAGCAAACTGAAATGCATCCAGACGATATGCTGCTTGAATACTACACTGGATTTTGACTGACAAAAGATCCATTTTGTTAGATGCACCCCATCTAGGAGAGTACCTTTCTTTGGCTGCCTATAAATGGAAACATGGAGACATAACCAAGGTCAGTTTAGCCCTCGTTAGCATTGGAGAAGAACTCAGGACCAAATGGACTGACAAAATGGCCCACTTTCCAGTGGTAATTCCCAAAGCAACGTACCTAATAGCTATAGGTTTATAATGGAAGGCCTTTTTCACTCTTGGCTACTTAGGAAAGAAAAATGCAGGCAAGGCAGACGAGGACTCTTACACACACACACGCACACACACACACACGCACACACACACAGTTTCAGTGCGGTCAGCAGCTGTAATCTAGTTGATTGAAGGCTCAGGTGAGCTGCTTGGTCCAGAGGCCCTTAACGAGGGGAGCTTTAGAGAAGAGTGATAGATCTTTTGCTTGTCAGATCAATTTGAGAAATGAGGGAGGAAAGTATTACACTAAAAGGAAAGAATAGAGAAATAGCAGAGTTGGCAATGTGACAGGAGGAAAAATAACTTCAGATTCCAAAAGGCACAAGTAGAAGTTGCCTGGCCTGAGAAAACACTACCGATCGAGAGTGAGTGGGAGTCGAGGGCAGAGGAGGTAGGGGAAGAAAAAGAGCTGTATTTCTGCTTTCCTAATGCAGGATATTTATAGAGGCGAAAGACTTCAGGCAAAATGAGAGGGAGGGAAAGAGAGAGAGAATGAGAGAGAGAGAGAAAGCGTGTGACCTGTTGCTTCCAAATGGCTATGAACAATTAATAACTCCTCCAAACTCTTTCACACCCACACGCATTGATTCACACACCATGAATATGTATGGAACTAGCACACACTTCACGCTGAAATGGTCTCACGACTTCATATTCATAAGAAGCCAACTAGGAGAAAAAACAGACGAGTTGAGCAGCGGAGTTTTTGGTTAGAGCTTTTTTTTCACAACTACATTTGAAAAAATAAATGAAGATTCATTGGCCCGTGTATGTTGTGTTTTTCTGTTTTTCATTTCAAAATGAAAATAAGAAACCATCTTTTTATTTTGTTTTGGTTTTGGTTTTGATATGCAATGAAATAGGCAGTTTTATTTATTTCATGAATATCCATTAATCCAAATATGAAAAACATTTCAAAGTGAACAGAGTTGACCTGGAAAACAAATCAGTTATTCTCTGGTGAAAACGTGTACTCTGGCACCTTATTCTGTTTTCATAAAAGATATACAAGACATGCAGAAATACATTGCAGCACCTGCTGATTTTTTGAGCCTCCATGTCGTCCTCCTTTACCATCACCCTCTTGCTATTTTTAAAAAGAGTGCAGTGATCTATATGAGCAGTACATCAGGCACTAACGGTGATCTGTAATCTACTCGGTAATCTCTAATATACATTATAGTCCTTCAAGAATGTTCATTCATTTTAAGGTTAAAGGAGAACGATTGCAGGTGTGTAGAGTGAGTGTAGAGAATGACTTGAACAAACTGCCTGCAGCAGAGTTTAAGTCCTTCACCTCTCTCTCTCTCTCTCTCTCTCTCTCTCTCTCTCTTCTCTCTTTGCTCTCTTACTTGCATATGTGCTGTCTTTTTCTTTCTCACACACCGCATTCTTTAAATCATTTCAACGCTCAGCCATGAGTTTTCAAGAGTATCGCAGCACAGAGCACAAGTGTAAACCATAATGAGTTAAGTACCGTTCAGTAAGAAGTCAACAGTGTCTCACAATCGCAAATCCCTACAAGTGGATTTATATGTCAAGCTACAATTGGTTGAGGTTAGAATGAAGAGTGGAGCACTCGCAGCATTAATTATAACTTCTTTCGTACAAATTCTGGGTGAGATCTTTAAGAGAGTAAAGAAATTTTACTTCAGTTATGAATATATTGTATGTAGTAAAGCGTTGCTGTCATGACTTCCCCCGTCAGTGTGCTGCAGGTGTTTGTTATTACACCGTGTTCTTGTGTTTGTGTTTTTCTATGTGCCTTTTTTGTCTTTGGTCCTGTCTCTGCCCCTGTCATGTCATTGGTTTGTTATCCTAATGTGTGCACCTGTTCTGTGTTTGAGCCCTTAATTAGCTTTCTTGTGTTACCAAGGGTTCGTTATTTGCGTTCTACTTCAGGTTTATCTGACCTATGGATTTGGAAATGCTTGTGATAACTGCATCTTCCTGTTTCTTGACCCCTGCTGTGTTTCATGGACTTGCATCCTGCCTTCCACTACTGTACATTACAGTAGCAAAGTTACTTTTTCTTTTGTTCGATTGAGATGGACAAGACCAATCATGATCCTGCATTGTTTTTGAGATTGCATCCTATCCAGCATGGAATTCATAGAAATAGTTGTTTTTTGGGCTAGGGCTTGTTTTTTTATTCATATTATTCATAACCAAGTCCATTTATTTATTCTATTCATTTATTCATGAACTATTGATGTTTCGAAAACTATTTTAATCAAATTAGTCTCGACAGATAACACAGACATGATGACACAGATGACACAATATTCTTTAGTATTGTAATGATACAACTCCCTTCATCTTAACCTCAATCATTAATAACCTTATCTAAGCATTCACAGAGTTGGCTCATGCATATTTACATTAATACATTAATGTGATGTTTGTTCCATCACATTAACTTTCATTCCATGAGATTCACCAGTGAGCTAGAAATTAAACCAAGCACTGAGCACTTGAAGATTGCGGTTGCACTTGAACTCACAACCTTCTCACCACTAAAATAGAACAGTCGTCTACTGTGTATATGCCAACTAAATCAGGACTATGCCTTTAATAATATTCTCTCTCTTTCTCTCATCTCTCTTTAGATGACGCAGGAGCAGTATATTCTCGCGTCCCAGCCGAGCGCCCTGCAGAGGCCGGGTTGCCCTGCTCCATACCCAGTGGGCATCTACGGTTGGCGTAAACGCTGTCTCTACTTCTTCATCCTCCTCCTCCTTGTCACCATGATTGTCAACCTTGCACTCACCATCTGGATCCTGAAGGTCATGAACTTCACAGTGGTGAGTGAGTCTCTTTGTCTTACCAATCTTTGTCTTTATTTTGACCTTTCCTTTCCTGGAAAAGAAAGCGTCCCAGTTGGCTGTTGCCTACAGAAATTTCTAGCACAGATTTCCTTACGGAGCATGAAATACACATATGCATGAATGAGTTATTGCAGTTTGCTGCATATTTTACTGTTTTTTTTCTTTTCTAACACACTTGACAAAGCTCATGAAAGGCTAATAATTAGGTGATGAGTCAGAGGTTTAACTCCCTAGCAAACAAGCCAAGAGCAACTATGGGGAAAAAAACAAACAAACAAAAAAACACTTCCATGGTGGTAGTTATCTAATTATCATCTACTTATCACTGAAATCAATAAAATGTAGGTAAAGGTGGCAGGTTGGTCAGAATTCATAAATCAGTCAAGGACAAAGAAGCAGAAACTTGTAGTCCTCAGAATGGGAAGATTTTGTGTCCCTCAGGATGGCAGGATTATAGTCTGGATAGGAGCAAAAAATTAAAGGCTTTGGGGCAGAAGCAGAACATTCTGGCTCACAGGATGGAAGGACTGTTGGGAATAGGAGGTTGTAGAGTCCAGGCTGCATGCAGGATTTTTGTGCCCCTCAGGATATCAGGAGTAGGTAGAGTATTGTTAGCAGTATGAGCTTGTAGAACTTAGATCATGAGCAGAATGTTGTGAGCCTCAGGATGATAGAAGTGGGGTTGAGATAGGAGCAGATGATTGTAGACCTTACGAGTGGTCTGGTTGGTAAGACCTCAGAAGGAGAGCAGGAGAATTTGAGCCCCAGGATAGCAGGAGTGGGATCTGGTTGGGAATAGGAATCTGTAGATCTCTGGATGAGGGAAGGAGTTTGTGGCCCTAACAATGTTGGTAGTAGGAGCTTGTAAAGCTTAGATTGGGAGCAGGAGATTTGGAGCCTCAAGATTGCAGGACTGAGATAATGATAGGAGCCAAAGACTGTAGATCTTACAACGAGAGGAGATTGTGAGCCTCAGAATGGCAGGAGTGGGATCAGTTGGTGAGATCTGTTTGTTTGTAGACCTCAGTTAGAGTGCAGCAGTCAGGAGTGGGATTTGGATGGTAGTAGAAGATTGCAGAGCTTAGACTGAGAGCAGGATATTTTCTTACTTTGAAATTTCAAAAGTGGGATGTGGTTCAGAGTAGGAGCTTGTAGACCTCAGGATGCGAGCAGGATTTTGTGGGTTTGTGGAAGGCAGAAGAAGCTTGTAAGAATCAGGATAGGTTCCTTAAGGTTCAAACAGAGAAAATGTACTCTCTAGGATACAACACTGGTCTTTAAGGTTCAGTCACTTTTCTCAGTCGCTAAAGA
This sequence comes from Pangasianodon hypophthalmus, assembly GCF_027358585.1. NCBI lineage: Eukaryota > Metazoa > Chordata > Actinopteri > Siluriformes > Pangasiidae > Pangasianodon > Pangasianodon hypophthalmus. The sequence goes on along the minus strand of NC_069737.1, from coordinate 15,687,470 downwards.
TATAAAAGTAAGGATGTAAGCGTATGGCGTATTGTGCCCTCAGAGGTACAGTTAAAACCCTTTTTGGGGACTGGGCTCAGGGTTGAGTGAGAGGAAGGAAAAGGAGAAACAAAAAAGTTGGCATGGAGGATGAACACATCTGTAAATTCTCAATGTTTAAAACATTTCAGGGTTCAAAGCCCACAGGTTCGGAAGTATGGGAAGAGAGTGATTTATTTGTAATTTTTCTTAGCAGATCAGAAAGCATACATAAGAAAAACAAAGATTTGCTTTTGGGTAGTAATTCAATGTTTGGGAGCCCAAAATGTACCAAAAGTAGCAATGGAGGTATATGTGTGAGACCATAATATGGCAGCTGCTGAGGCGAAAATGTGCTTTCAGTACCATGCATTTGTGCAATTTCTGGTGCTCACAAGGACAGATAAACAGCCTGTTACAGCATTACGGAGGTGTTGCTTTCAGAACAGCTGCCTATGATGGAAAGCAGCTTTGCTACGAGACACGAGTAAATGTGTGCTGATGCTGATTCAGAGGGCAAAACTGTCCCGTTGTGATTACCAACAGAAAAGAAAAAACATCTCCCCATGGCCTCTTCAGCCTTGTAGCCCGTAATATCCACCATCTGCCACCAAGGAGACCAGCAGTAGATAAAATAAACGTGTCAGGAATTACGTGGCTATCCATTTCCCTCCATTTTCTCCTGAAAGCCTTTTCTGACTCAATTTACGCTGGCGGTCAGCCTCCATTTGGCGAACGATACCCCACAAGCCCCTGGGGGATGCTACCTTTCAGATCCTGATTGGTGTTAAGGGCTCTGAACGAGAGAGAAAGAAGGAGACGGAGAGTGAGATAAGATGACAAAAGATGGAGGGAGAGAGACCGAAGAAGAAGGAAGGAGATACAGTCAAAACAAAACAAAAAAAAATCTTTGTGCACAGTACAATTAGGCAAGAAATACAGTCTCTACACTTCATTTATAGAAATTAAGAAAACAAAAAATACGTCTACGAGTCCCTGTGAATGAGCTGTTACTATGGAAACGATAACCTGTTAGAACGAGCGCATTAATATAAACCTGTGATTTACAATACACTCCTGTCAGAGCTGCTGTTCTAGAAAATTAATCAACACCTTCTGACCAATCCCAATCCAGCGTTCAGGAGCACTGTGGTGTAACTCATGATCAGTGTTAGTCCTTGTGTCCTGATGACATCATCACACTGAAAATGGTGCGTGGGCGAGACGGAGCGTCCGGATGAGTCCACTCCACGCCAAGCTCCTTTCCCGTATCGTTTAGGAAATGAAGTTTTACGAAGCGAGTGACATTAAGGTTGAAGCAATCAGTTACGCACGCCTTCCGTTCACTCGCCTTATTATGGATTTGATGAATAACGGCTCGCGTTTGAACGATTGCTCCGAGATAGTTTATTAACTTTCAATGTCATGGGTCGAAGGAGCAAAAGGACAGATTGTGTGTCTGTGTGTGTGTGTATGTGTGTGTGTGTATGTGTGTGGGTGTGTATGTGTGTGTGTGTAGGTGTGTGTGCGCATGCAAGGAGAGCATTTTCTTTAGGTCTCATTAAAATGATTTTTTGTAGCGAGAGAAAATGAAAACAGGAAATGCTGCATTAGTCATCTATATGAAACAGATTTGATATTTGCGTGTGTGTGTGTGTGTGTGTGTGTGTGTGTGTGTGTGTGTGTGTGTGTGTGTGTGCGGATGGCTTGTTGTTTGTTAGGTATAGCTGGTTTATTATAAAAAAAAACAATTAGTATTGCTAATATTACATATGAATTTTGCTAATATACAGCTATTACAATGTAATAAATATGTCATTATTTTCTGAACTGTGTGTGTGTGTGTGTGTGTGTGTGTTTGTGTGTGTGTTTGTGTGGGTGTGTTTCTCTTTCTTTCATGCGTGATGTTTTCTCTCTCGGTTCCTGTGAGTTCTTGAATGTTTCATCATCCTGCATTTTCCTTTCTTCTTTCTTTTTTTATATTCTCTCTCTCTCTCTCTCTCTCTCTCTCTCTGTCTCTATATATATCTGTCACTATTTCTGTCTCTCTGTCTCTCTTTATCTCTTTATCTCTCTCTGTCTTTCTCTCTCTTCAAACAGTTCGTGTCTCACCGTCTGTGTGTGTGTGTGTGTGTGTGTGTTATCAGGCTCAGTCACAGTAGATAGACATGTACTTAACACTCACTCAGACCGTCAGATCAATCCATACACTGTACATTACCTCACCTCCCTGTGTGTGTGTGTGTGTGTGTGTGTGTGTGTGTGTGTGTGAGGACACCCTGTGCATTAGTTTCCTCAGTTCCACTACATAAATTTTTAAAAGCAGCGCCACTGAAGGTTGCTGGAATTCAATAAGGTATCGATCCACAGTGTCTGTGTGTGTGTGTGAGTGTGTGTGTGTGTGAGTGTGTGTGTGTCCGAGCCGGTTGCACACTTAACCTCAGTTTGTTAAGCGACTCACATAAAGACTGACCTCCTGATACGTTTATGATTATTAAATCTGGTATGAAATTCCCTGGCGGAATGAAACTCTCTCGCTCTCGCTCTCGGTTTGTGCTCAAGCCGTTTTGATTTATTTAGATGTATTAGTTTTTATTTATTTCAGTTGAACACGTTCACTTTCCGCGTCCCGGTGTAGACACAGCGTGTAGCGCAGGACTTCATCGTGTTAGTAAAGATCGAGTGCTGAGCGAGTACAGGAAGTTTAGAGGCAGAGAAGAAATGAGTAGGAGAAAAACAGAATAAAAATACATCTATTATTTATTATAAATCTTATTTGTTATTTATTTTAAACCTTAAATATATTACTTTTTATTATATATTATTTATTATTTTTAACGATCACTTGTTTACGAAAAACTAGTCAATTATTAAAGAGAAAACGTCATAATAAATAATAGATATACTGTATTATTTATGATAATTATTTATTATGCATATAACACATGATGCTGCACCGGGAGAATACTGTCTTATCCCTGATTAATGCGTCCTGCTGGATTACTTTTGCTCGTAGAGATCTCTAGAAAAAAATAAAAATCTTTGGGAAATTTGAAAAAAATTTAAAATTGAGGTGGCGCTTAAAAAAACTAGTGGATAATTTAGAAATCGTTATTATAGTCAAAATCAAATAATATGCATATAATATAATATAATATAATATAATATAATATAATATAATATAAACCATTTTTAACAATCAATATTCATTCATTCATTCATTCATTCGTTCGTCTTCAGCATGTCTTTATCCTGGTCAGGGTGGAGGTGGATCCGGAGCTGATCCCGGGAACGCCGGATGTGAGTCAGGAATACGGCGGAAAAGCAGAAACGCCAGCGAGGCGGAGAACACGCCGCAGTGGATAATACGTGTCTTTGCACTAATCCGAGGTGAGATTATTCCTCTCTCACCAAATTCTTCCCTCTCTGTTTTGCAGGACGGGATGGGTAATCTACGCGTGACCAAAGAAGGCGTGAGGTTAGAAGGCGTCTCCGAGTTCCTTCTTCCTCTGTACGTGAAGGAGATTAAATCCAGACGGGTAAGACCTCGAGCTGGGAGATGTGTAGAGTCTCTCTCTTTCTCTCTCTCTCTCTCTCTCTCTCTCTTTTGTCCTCGATATGTCATGGATTTTAAACTCTTGTCATGACTGTACAGTATGTTGGATATTTCACTGATTTGCTTCAGGATTTTTTCAAAATGTCCTGTTTCTCTGGAAACTTTGCTGCCTGGCAATTTTCCATACATTCCTCTATCTATCTATCTATCTATCTATCTAGCTATCTATCTATCTATCTATCTATCTAGCTATCTATCTATCTATCTATCTATCTATCTATCTATCTATCTATCTGTTTATCTGTTTATCCATCTGTTTATCTGTTTATCTGTCTCAGAGCCGCAGCAACACCACGCTAATAAACCACACAGCATGTGTTAGCATAGATTTGTTATATTTGTAGTCATTAAATGAAGTCACTAAGCTGACCAGAAAACACAGCACTCATCCTCTCTGCTAAAATTCCCTCTTTTTCATGCTGTTGTGTTTTTTCCCTCCTCATCTTCCCTTTTTTCTTTCCACTAAGATAAGATAAAGAGAAAATGCTGATCTTCTTTATTAACATGAGCTTCATTTCCTCCCTGCCACTCTTAGCCGTCGTTGGTTCAAGGCTGCTAAAGTAGAGCGGTAAAAAAAGCAGAGGATTTCTGATCTGCGCTTTGTACTTGACAGTATGAACGACCTTGAAGCTAATCGAGGCTCAGAACCTAAATTCCATCACGATGATAAATACAAACACTCATGAAAACGTTTTCACGAAATGTTTATTTTTATTGCCGGAGATTTTTTGGACCGATCAGCTTAAACGAGTGTTTTATTTTGAGCAACAAGGTCTAAATGAAATCAGATCTCGCACAGTCATGTCTACAAAATGGAGGAAAAACGAGGTCAAGGTCGTCACTGGCTGACTTTATGACAAGACTAGATTTCTTTGCTTGAGTGTCAAAAGCAACAAAATTCATATGAATTCTATGAGAAAAACTACAAGACTTTCTCTGACTCCTTGTTCTGGATGCGACCCTCAGTTACTTTCGATACGAAACGTCAGTTTAAGCCGTTTTACCAAATAGGAACGTTCTGGAATTGTGGAAACTCGTACAATCATGATGCAACCCTCTCAGCGTTGATCTTTGGTTTCATATCCGTGGGTCATGTCTGAGAATTTGTCTTTCTCTGCTGAAAAACAGACAGCATTACTGCCAGGTTGACGGGTCGTAATGAAGTCCACGTTCCACTCGTTTAAAAAAAAAAATCCTGACTGACACGTCTCGCCCGTCTGAGCTCGTTCTAAACGTCGGATCCCTTAGGGGACGAGGGCAAACTTGCAGGCTTTGCCGAGGTTATGAGTTCATCCACTCGGATGATGACAGACTTTTAGCTCACGAGTCTGAACAAGGAACAAGTGCAAATAGAATCATCACCTCATCTCAGAACCAATCAGAGGGCAATACTCCTGGCCTGTAACCTTTGACCCCTCTACTTTCTAGGAGATGATGAGAGTATTGGGAAGCCGTTGGAATTTTTAGTAAACCTAATGAGCAAAAGAAATGTGTTTTTTTTTTCTTTCAAAATGATCACTTCTTTTGTCTGCTACAAGAAAATAAGACATAATTACAGACTAATAATAATAATAATAATGATAATAATAATTTACCAGTCTGGACATCTTCCTGTAAATATGCAAAACGCTGTGATGGAAATTGGTGCTAATTCCGCTTCCAAAAACAGAAATGCTATTTAAGACGTGTTTCTTTTTCATTCTTGAGTCTTATTCATTTCTGCTTCATTGTTCTGTAGATCTGCACATCTTCTCTCTCTCTCTGTGTCTCTTAAACACGTGAACACGCTTATTCTCCCACAGATGTACACGCACATGTCACTCTTTCACTCCCTCAACAAGCTCAGAAACTCATGGGTTTTTTCAGACATTTCTCTCTCGTCTCTCTTTCCGTTTCGCTGGCTTTTAACCCAGCACAGACGTGAGGCTTGATGACAGAAGATTGGACTTGACGCTGATCATTGGGAAAAGCTGCTCTGATGTATGATGAGTCCTAGCAGGGTAGAGAGTAACAGCTAACCTGTCTTTGGCTTTGTCTCGAAGTGTTGATTCTCCAACCCCACTGCGCTGAGGCTTTTCTCGCAAATTGACATCAACGGGCACGAAGAGCAAAATCCTCAGCTCATTCTGACGCTATCAGACAGCGACACGCTTCACAGATGAGGTTTTTTATGCATGAACATATCTACTTTGTAATACGTTTCACAAAATGGCGCCGAATCCCTCAGTGGTGATTACAGAGGATAACTGGAAAGATCAATTTATTGACGTTAGCATGAACCACTTCCATCGATGCTAGCCTGGTAACAGTAAAAGCTGCGTTTGCATTTTGAGAACATTTTCACAAAAATTTGATAAGAGGAAAATCTTTCTCTTTAGTTTTTATTGACTAAAATTGCTGTAGTATTTCATCAACTACATGTAGACTAAAACCAACAATAGCCAAGGGACTAGAACTAAATCTGACCTGAACTCACACTCGTACAAATTCTAAACAGTGAGAGCGAAACCATGTGACCATACACAAGCGACATCATCCATACAGGAAGTCTTACAAATGGTTAATCATGAGAATTAATCAGAAGAACATGTGAATCAGTAGAAGTTTATAAAATCTGAAGATCCATCTCTAATCACTTCCTGTTACGCAGCATTTTGTCAAGTCATAAGAGAGCGAAATTGACTATGATAAACACAGTAAAGTGGTACGTTGCATTATGCAAATTCAGAGAAAGAGGTGATCAGGGATTGGACGGCAAATTCGTTGTGTTTCCTGTAAACAACATCGTTAAAGCCAAAGCCAAAGCCAAATCCAGAGCTGTGATCTGTTTTGGGAAGACAATGGTGAAACTGGGTTAGTGAGGGTGAAGCTTTCCCAGAGTGGTCATTACCGGGATGAACAAGCACATGTGTGTGTGTGTGTGTGTGTGTGTGTGTGTAGTGACTGATGGTTTTGGCCTGTTTTTTTCCCGGTGTGCTCTTTTCTAATTGTCCCCCGTGGGAGGAAATAAGAGCTCATCACTGCAAGCAGGACTGAATAAAAGAGGAAAAGGTTTATTTTTACCTTCTCTCTCCTTTTCTGTCTGCTAAAAAAAAAAAACAAAAGGAGGAAATCTCCGGTGGCCGTTGCTGGAATGGCTGTGTGGGGACATTTCTTTGGCGAAAGTTCCCTGATCTAAGCATTTTTGTCACTCTCTGACTGCAGGTTACAGCCCTCTTTTCTTTTGACCACCACTTTTCTTTTCTATTTTATGGATTTCTTTTTTTTTTCCCTCTCATCCTATCTATCTTCCTTCCTTCACTTCAAAAACCTAACTTGTGGAAAAGTTAGCAACCTGAGTTTCTGTGGGAGTAACATTTAAAATCAGTGAAATCCCTTACCTGTGGATTTGAGGTGATGGCTGAGTTTAAGTCACCTGATCTGGTGAAAATCTGACGATTTTGTAGGACGGAATTCGTACGAAAGGCTGAGCGCTAAACACCGCCCCCTTCAGCTTTATCCATTTATAACATTCCATCAGGAGAAAAGATAAAGTGATAGGAATGGCCAAACTCGCCCACTAGCACAACGTTAACCACTTTCACACCTGTTAGTCCATTTATTTATCGAGTCCACATCTGAGTGAAAGAGATTCTTTCAGTTTAGTTGCTGGTTGCTTTGGTTTAGTTGAACGAAAAAAAAAGTCTGGTATAAAAAATATGAACTCTGTGAGGAGGTGTTTATGTAACATTTCTGGAAGGAGTCTCCAGTGTCAGCTCTTTGTAACAGTCATGGGTAAAGCTGTAACTTTAAGCTTCCTAACATCTTCAGAAGTTTACGCTTGACAAGCTGCTTTTTTCTGTCATATTAACATCAACTGATTAAAACATTAATCGCAGTGGACGTGTGAGGAGCGCTTTGTGAAAGTCAGAGGTGAAGCCGCACCTTTGACCTTTCAGGACATTAAGGTTTACGCTTTGTGCTTTGTGGACTGTTTATCGCTGCTATAGTGTAAGTGATAACAGGAACTGACTTGTTTCCCTGACGTTCCAACAGCATTAAATGTAACTATAAACATATGATGTGTCATTCTTTAACAACAAAAATTGTAATCTTTTGGGCAATTGCTGCCTTAGAAGTGATTTTGGTGTATAAAACACTTCAGGGTGTGCTGTTATAGGAAAATAATCAACTCTGGAGTGCTAAGAGTAACTCCGCTTCATCACACCACCCTGTGGCTCAGTTTTACTCTGTTAACGCTGTGTTTCTCATGGAGATCCGCTTGCGTCACGCCGTGCAGCTTTGATGCCATCGTGTGTCACTGAGCGACGCGGAGAGGTGTGGAAGTGTGCGGTGGAAGTGTGCTGGTGTGAGTGTGCGGTGGAAGTGTGCTGGTGTGAGTGTGCTGGTGTGAGTGTGCTGGTGTGAGTGTGTGGTGGAAGTGCGCTGGTGTGAGTGTGCTGGTGTGAGTGTGCGGTGGAAGTGTGCGGTGGAAGTGTGCTGGTGTGAGTGTGCTGGTGGGAGTGTGTTGGTGTGAGTGTGCGGTGGAAGTGTGCGGTGGAAGTGTGCGGTGGAAGTGTGCTGGTGTGAGTGTGTTGGTGTGAGTGTGTTGGTGTGAGTGTGCTGGTGTGGAAGTGTGTTGGTGTGAGTGTGCTGTGTGAGTGTGCTGGTGTGGAAGTGTGCTGGTGTGGAAGTGTGTTGGTGTGAGTGTGCTGGTGTGAGTGTGCTGTGTGAGTGTGCTGGTGTGGAAGTGTGTTGGTGTGAGTGTGCGGTGGAAGTGTGCTGGTGTGAGTGTGCTGGTGTGAGTGTGCTGGTGTGAGTGTGTTGGTGTGGAAGTGTGTTGGTGTGAGTGTGCGGTGGAAGTGTGCTGGTGTGAGTGTGCTGGTGTGAGTGTGCTGGTGTGAGTGTGCGGTGGAAGTGTGCTGGTGTGAGTGTGCTGGTGTGAGTGTGCGGTGTGAGTGTGCTGGTGTGAGTGTGCTGGTGTGGAAGTGTGCTGGTGTGAGTGTGCTGGTGTGAGTGTGCGGTGTGAGTGTGCTGGTGTGAGTGCGTTGGTGTGAGTGCGCTGGTGTGAGTGCGTTGGTGTGAGTGCGCTGGTGTGAGTGTGCTGGTGTGAGTGTGTTGGTGTGAGTGTGTTGGTGTGAGTGTGTTGGTGTGAGTGTGTTGGTGTGAGTGTGCTGGTGTGAGTGCGCTGGTGTGAGTGTGCGGTGGAAGTGTCCTGGTGTGAGTGCGCTGGTGTGAGTGTGCTGGTGTGAGTGTGTTGGTGTGAGTGCGCTGGTGTGAGTGTGCGGTGTGAGTGTGTTGGTGTGAGTGCGCTGGTGTGGAAGTGTGCTGGTGTGAGTGTGTTGGTGTGAGTGTGCTGGTGTGAGTGTGCTGGTGTGAGTGTGTGGTGTGAGTGTGTGGTGTGAGTGCGCTGGTGTGAGTGCGCTGGTGTGAGTGCGCTGGTGTGAGTGTGTTGGTGTGAGTGTGTTGGTGTGAGTGTGTTGGTGTGAGTGCGCTGGTGTGAGTGTGCTGGTGTGAGTGTGCTGGTGTGAGTGTGCTGGTGTGGAAGTGTGCTGGTGTGAGTGTGCTGGTGTGAGTGTGCTGGTGTGAGTGTGCGGTGTGAGTGTGCGGTGTGAGTGTGCTGGTGGAAGTGTGCTGGTGTGAGTGTGCTGGTGTGAGTGTGCGGTGTGAGTGTGCTGGTGGAAGTGTGCTGGTGTGAGTGTGCGGTGGAAGTGTGCTGGTGTGAGTGTGTTGGTGTGGAAGTGTGCTGGTGTGAGTGTGCTGGTGTGAGTGTGCTGGTGTGAGTGCGTTGGTGTGAGTGTGTTGGTGTGAGTGTGTTGGTGTGAGTGTGCTGGTGTGAGTGTGCTGGTGTGAGTGCGCTGGTGTGAGTGCGCTGGTGTGAGTGTGCGGTGTGAGTGTGCGGTGTGAGTGTGCTGGTGGGAGTGTGTTGGTGTGAGTGTGCTGGTGTGAGTGTGCTGGTGTGAGTGTGTTGGTGTGAGTGCGCTGGTGTGAGTGCGCTGGTGTGAGTGTGTTGGTGTGAGTGCGCTGGTGTGAGTGCGCTGGTGTGAGTGCGCTGGTGTGAGTGCGTTGGTGTGAGTGCGCTGGTGTGAGTGCGTTGGTGTGAGTGCGTTGGTGTGAGTGTGTGCAGTGTGAGTGTGCAGTGTGAGTGTGCTGGTGTGAGTGTGCTGGTGTGAGTGTGTTGGTGTGAGTGTGCTGGTGTGAGTGTGCTGGTGTGGAAGTGTGCTGGTGTGAGTGTGCTGGTGTGAGTGTGCGGTGTGAGTGTGCTGGTGTGAGTGTGTTGGTGTGAGTGTGCTGGTGTGAGTGTGCTGGTGTGAGTGTGCGGTGTGAGTGTGCTGGTGTGAGTGTGTTGGTGTGAGTGTGCTGGTGTGAGTGTGCTGGTGTGAGTGTGCTGGTGTGAGTGTGTTGGTGTGAGTGCGCTGGTGTGAGTGCGCTGGTGTGAGTGTGCTGGTGTGAGTGTGCTGGTGTGAGTGTGTTGGTGTGAGTGTGCTGGTGTGAGTGTGTTGGTGTGAGTGCGCTGGTGTGGAAGTGTGTTGGTGTGAGTGCGCTGGTGTGGAAGTGTGTTGGTGTGAGTGTGTTGGTGTGAGTGTGCTGGTGTGAGTGTGCTGGTGTGAGTGTGTTGGTGTGAGTGCGCGGTGGAAGTGTGTTGGTGTGAGTGTGCTGGTGTGAGTGTGCTGGTGTGAGTGTGTTGGTGTGAGTGCGCTGGTGTGAGTGTGCGGTGGAAGTGTGCTGGTGTGAGTGCGCTGGTGTGAGTGCGCTGGTGTGAGTGTGCGGTGTGAGTGTGCTGGTGTGAGTGTGTGGTGTGAGTGTGTTGGTGTGAGTGTGCGGTGTGAGTGTGCTGGTGTGAGTGTGTTGGTGTGAGTGTGCTGTGTGAGTGTGTTGGTGTGAGTGTGCCGGTGTGAGTGTGCCGGTGTGAGTGTGCCGGTGTGAGTGCGCCGGTGTGAGTGCGTTGGTGTGAGTGTGCCGGTGTGAGTGTGCCGGTGTGAGTGTGTTGGCGTGAGTGCGCCGGTGTGAGTGTGTTGGTGTGAGTGTGCCGGTGTGAGTGTGTTGGTGTGAGTGTGCCGGTGTGAGTGTGCCGGTGTGAGTGTGTTGGTGTGAGTGTGCTGGTGTGAGTGCGCTGGTGTGAGGGTGTGAGTGTGTTGGTGTGAGTGTGCTGGTGTGAGTGTGCTGGTGTGAGTGTGTGGTGTGAGTGTGTTGGTGTGAGTGTGCTGGTGTGAGTGTGTTGGTGTGAGTGTGCTGGTGTGAGTGTGCTGGTGTGAGTGTGTTGGTGTGAGTGTGCGGTGTGAGTGTGCTGGTGTGAGTGTGTGGTGTGAGTGTGTTGGTGTGAGTGTGCGGTGTGAGTGTGCTGGTGTGAGTGTGTTGGTGTGAGTGTGTTGGTGTGAGTGCGCTGGTGTGAGTGCGTTGGTGTGAGTGCGCTGGTGTGAGTGCGCTGGTGTGAGTGCGTTGGTGTGAGTGCGCTGGTGTGAGTGCGCTGGTGTGAGTGCGTTGGTGTGAGTGCGTTGGTGTGAGTGCGCTGGTGTGTGTGCGCTGGTGTGAGTGCGCTGGTGTGAGTGCGCTGGTGTGAGTGCGTTGGTGTGAGTGCGCTGGTGTGAGTGTGTTGGTGTGAGTGTGCTGGTGTGAGTGTGCTGGTGTGAGTGTGCTGGTGTGAGTGTGCGGTGTGTGTGCTGGTGTGAGTGTGCGGTGTGAGTGTGCGGTGTGTGTGTGCGGTGTGAGTGTGTTGGTGTGAGTGTGCGGTGTGTGTGCTGTGTGAGTGTGCTGGTGTGTGTGTGCTGGTGTGAGTGTGCGGTGTGTGTGCTGGTGTGAGTGTGTTGGTGTGAGTGTGCGGTGTGTGTGCTGTGTGAGTGTGCTGGTGTGAGTGTGTGGTGTGAGTGCGCTGGTGTGAGTGCGCTGGTGTGAGTGTGCTGGTGTGAGTGTGCTGGTGTGAGTGTGCTGGTGTGGAAGTGTGCTGGTGTGAGTGTGCTGGTGTGAGTGTGCGGTGTGAGTGTGCGGTGTGAGTGTGCTGGTGGAAGTGTGCTGGTGTGAGTGTGCTGGTGTGAGTGTGCTGGTGTGAGTGTGCTGGTGTGAGTGTGCTGGTGTGAGTGTGTGCAGTGTGAGTGTGCTGGTGTGAGTGTGCTGGTGGAAGTGTGCTGGTGTGAGTGTGCTGGTGTGAGTGTGCTGGTGTGAGTGTGCTGGTGTGAGTGTGCTGGTGTGAGTGTGTGCAGTGTGAGTGTGCTGGTGTGAGTGTGCTGGTGTGAGTGTGCTGGTGTGAGTGTGCTGGTGTGAGTGTGTTGGTGTGAGTGTGCTGGTGTGAGTGTGCTGGTGTGGAAGTGTGCTGGTGTGAGTGTGCTGGTGTGAGTGTGCGGTGTGAGTGTGCTGGTGTGAGTGTGTTGGTGTGAGTGTGCTGGTGTGAGTGTGCTGGTGTGAGTGTGTTGGTGTGAGTGTGCTGGTGTGAGTGTGCTGGTGTGAGTGTGCTGGTGTGGAAGTGTGCTGGTGTGAGTGTGCTGGTGTGAGTGTGCTGGTGTGAGTGCGCTGGTGTGAGTGTGTTGGTGTGAGTGTGCTGGTGTGAGTGTGCTGGTGTGAGTGTGCTGGTGTGAGTGTGCTGGTGTGAGTGTGCGGTGTGAGTGTGCGGTGTGAGTGTGCTGGTGGAAGTGTGCTGGTGTGAGTGTGCTGGTGTGAGTGTGCGGTGTGAGTGTGCTGGTGGAAGTGTGCTGGTGTGAGTGTGCGGTGGAAGTGTGCTGGTGTGAGTGTGTTGGTGTGGAAGTGTGCTGGTGTGAGTGTGCTGGTGTGAGTGTGCTGGTGTGAGTGCGTTGGTGTGAGTGTGTTGGTGTGAGTGTGTTGGTGTGAGTGTGCTGGTGTGAGTGTGCTGGTGTGAGTGCGCTGGTGTGAGTGTGCGGTGTGAGTGTGCGGTGTGAGTGTGCTGGTGGGAGTGTGCTGGTGTGAGTGTGCTGGTGTGAGTGCGTTGGTGTGAGTGCGCTGGTGTGAGTGCGCTGGTGTGAGTGCGTTGGTGTGAGTGCGCTGGTGTGAGTGCGCTGGTGTGAGTGCGCTGGTGTGAGTGCGTTGGTGTGAGTGCGTTGGTGTGAGTGCGCTGGTGTGAGTGCGTTGGTGTGAGTGCGTTGGTGTGAGTGTGTGCAGTGTGAGTGTGCTGGTGTGAGTGTGCTGGTGTGAGTGTGTTGGTGTGAGTGTGCTGGTGTGAGTGTGCTGGTGTGGAAGTGTGCTGGTGTGAGTGTGCTGGTGTGAGTGTGCGGTGTGAGTGTGCTGGTGTGAGTGTGTTGGTGTGAGTGTGCTGGTGTGAGTGTGCGGTGGAAGTGTGCGGTGGAAGTGTGCTGGTGTGAGTGCGCTGGTGTGAGTGTGCTGGTGTGAGTGTGTTGGTGTGAGTGCGCTGGTGTGAGTGTGCGGTGTGAGTGTGTTGGTGTGAGTGCGCTGGTGTGAGTGTGTTGGTGTGAGTGTGCTGGTGTGAGTGTGCGGTGGAAGTGTGCGGTGGAAGTGTGCTGGTGTGAGTGCGCTGGTGTGAGTGTGCTGGTGTGAGTGTGTTGGTGTGAGTGCGCTGGTGTGAGTGTGCGGTGTGAGTGTGCGGTGGAAGTGTGCTGGTGTGAGTGTGCTGGTGTGAGTGTGCTGGTGTGAGTGTGCTGGTGTGAGTGTGCGGTGGAAGTGTGCTGGTGTGAGTGTGCTGGTGTGAGTGTGCTGGTGTGAGTGTGCTGGTGTGGAAGTGTGCTGGTGTGAGTGTGCTGGTGTGAGTGTGCTGGTGTGAGTGTGCTGGTGTGAGTGTGCGGTGGAAGTGTGCTGGTGTGAGTGTGCTGGTGTGAGTGTGCTGGTGTGAGTGTGCTGGTGTGGAAGTGTGCTGGTGTGAGTGTGCTGGTGTGAGTGTGCTGGTGTGAGTGTGCGGTGTGAGTGTGCTGGTGGAAGTGTGTTGGTGTGAGTGTGTTGGTGTGAGTGTGTTGGTGTGAGTGTGTTGGTGTGAGTGCGCTGGTGTGAGTGTGTTGGTGTGAGTGTGTTGGTGTGAGTGTGTTGGTGTGAGTGTGCCGGTGTGAGTGTGCCGGTGTGAGTGTGCCGGTGTGAGTGTGTGGTGTGAGTGTGCTGGTGTGAGTGTGTTGGTGTGAGTGTGTTGGTGTGAGTGTGCTGGTGTGAGTGTGCGGTGGAAGTGTGTTGGTGTGAGTGTGCTGGTGTGAGTGTGTTGGTGTGAGTGCGCTGGTGTGAGTGTGCTGGTGTGAGTGTGCTGGTGTGAGTGTGTTGGTGTGAGTGTGCTGGTGTGAGTGTGTTGGTGTGAGTGCGCTGGTGTGGAAGTGTGCTGGTGTGAGTGTGCTGGTGTGAGTGCGCTGGTGTGAGTGTGCGGTGGAAGTGTGTTGGTGTGAGTGCGCTGGTGTGAGTGCGCTGGTGTGAGTGTGTTGGTGTGAGTGCGCTGGTGTGAGTGTGCGGTGTGAGTGTGCTGGTGTGAGTGTGCTGGTGTGAGTGTGCTGGTGTGAGTGTGCTGGTGTGGAAGTGTGCTGGTGTGAGTGTGCTGGTGTGAGTGTGCTGGTGTGAGTGTGCTGGTGTGAGTGTGCTGGTGTGGAAGTGTGCGGTGTGAGTGTGCTGGTGGAAGTGTGCTGGTGTGAGTGTGCTGGTGTGAGTGTGTTGGTGTGAGTGTGTTGGTGTGAGTGTGCGGTGTGAGTGTGCTGGTGGAAGTGTGCGGTGGAAGTGTGCTGGTGTGAGTGTGTTGGTGTGAGTGTGTTGGTGTGAGTGTGCTGGTGTGGAAGTGTGCTGGTGTGAGTGTGCTGGTGTGAGTGTGTTGGTGTGAGTGTGTTGGTGTGAGTGTGCTGGTGTGAGTGCGCTGGTGTGAGTGCGCTGGTGTGAGTGTGTTGGTGTGAGTGTGCTGGTGTGAGTGTGCTGGTGTGAGTGCGCTGGTGTGAGTGTGCGGTGGGAGTGTGTTGGTGTGAGTGTGCTGGTGTGAGTGTGCTGGTGTGAGTGTGTTGGTGTGAGTGTGTTGGTGTGAGTGTGTTGGTGTGAGTGTGCTGGTGGGAGTGTGTTGGTGTGAGTGTGTTGGTGTGAGTGTGTTGGTGTGAGTGTGCTGGTGTGAGTGTGTTGGTGTGAGTGTGTTGGTGTGAGTGTGCTGGTGTGAGTGTGTTGGTGTGAGTGTGTTGGTGTGAGTGTGCTGGTGTGAGTGTGCTGGTGTGAGTGTGCTGGTGTGGAAGTGTGCTGGTGTGAGTGTGCGGTGTGAGTGTGCTGGTGTGAGTGTGCTGGTGTGAGTGTGTTGGTGTGAGTGTGCTGGTGGGAGTGTGTTGGTGTGGGTGTGCTGGTGTGAGTGTGCGGTGTGAGTGTGCTGGTGTGAGTGTGTTGGTGTGAGTGTGCTGGTGTGAGTGTGCGGTGTGAGTGCGCTGGTGTGAGTGTGTTGGTGTGAGTGTGTTGGTGTGAGTGTGCGGTGTGTGTGCTGGTGTGAGTGTGCTGGTGTGAGTGTGCTGGTGTGAGTGTGTGGTGTGAGTGTGTTGGTGTGAGTGTGCTGGTGTGAGTGTGCGGTGTGAGTGTGCTGGTGTGAGTGTGTGGTGTGAGTGTGTTGGTGTGAGTGTGCGGTGTGAGTGTGCTGGTGTGAGTGTGTTGGTGTGAGTGTGCTGTGTGAGTGTGTTGGTGTGAGTGTGCCGGTGTGAGTGCGCCGGTGTGAGTGCGCCGGTGTGAGTGTGTTGGTGTGAGTGTGCCGGTGTGAGTGCGCCGGTGTGAGTGTGTTGGTGTGAGTGTGCCGGTGTGAGTGTGCCGGTGTGAGTGTGCCGGTGTGAGTGTGCCGGTGTGAGTGCGTTGGTGTGAGTGCGTTGGTGTGAGTGCGTTGGTGTGAGTGCGCTGGTGTGAGTGCGCTGGTGTGAGTGTGCCGGTGTGAGTGTGTTGGTGTGAGTGTGCTGGTGGGAGTGTGTTGGTGTGGGTGTGCTGGTGTGAGTGTGCGGTGTGAGTGTGCTGGTGTGAGTGTGTTGGTGTGAGTGTGCTGGTGTGAGTGTGCGGTGTGAGTGCGCTGGTGTGAGTGTGTTGGTGTGAGTGTGTTGGTGTGAGTGTGCGGTGTGTGTGCTGGTGTGAGTGTGCTGGTGTGAGTGTGCTGGTGTGAGTGTGTGGTGTGAGTGTGTTGGTGTGAGTGTGCTGGTGTGAGTGTGCGGTGTGAGTGTGCTGGTGTGAGTGTGTGGTGTGAGTGTGTTGGTGTGAGTGTGCGGTGTGAGTGTGCTGGTGTGAGTGTGTTGGTGTGAGTGTGCTGTGTGAGTGTGTTGGTGTGAGTGTGCCGGTGTGAGTGCGCCGGTGTGAGTGCGCCGGTGTGAGTGTGTTGGTGTGAGTGTGCCGGTGTGAGTGTGCCGGTGTGAGTGTGTTGGTGTGAGTGTGCCGGTGTGAGTGCGCCGGTGTGAGTGTGTTGGTGTGAGTGTGCCGGTGTGAGTGTGTTGGTGTGAGTGTGCCGGTGTGAGTGTGCCGGTGTGAGTGCGTTGGTGTGAGTGCGTTGGTGTGAGTGCGTTGGTGTGAGTGCGCTGGTGTGAGTGCGCTGGTGTGAGTGTGCCGGTGTGAGTGTGTTGGTGTGAGTGTGCTGGTGTGAGTGTGCCGGTGTGAGTGTGCCGGTGTGAGTGCGTTGGTGTGAGTGCGTTGGTGTGAGTGCGTTGGTGTGAGTGTGCTGGTGTGAGTGTGCTGGTGTGTGTGTGCTGGTGTGAGTGTGCTGGTGTGAGTGTGCTGGTGTGAGTGTGTTGGTGTGAGTGTGCTGGTGTGAGTGTGCTGGTGTGAGTGTGTTGGTGTGAGTGCGCTGGTGTGAGTGTGTTGGTGTGAGTGTGCGGTGTGAGTGTGTTGGTGTGAGTGTGTTGGTGTGAGTGCGCTGGTGTGAGTGTGCTGGTGTGAGTGTGCTGGTGTGAGTGTGCTGGTGTGAGTGTGCTGGTGTGAGTGTGTTGGTGTGAGTGTGCGGTGTGAGTGTGTTGGTGTGAGTGTGTTGGTGTGAGTGCGCTGGTGTGAGTGTGCTGGTGTGAGTGTGCTGGTGTGAGTGTGCTGGTGTGAGTGTGCGGTGTGTGTGCTGGTGTGAGTGTGCGGTGTGTGTGTGCTGTGTGAGTGTGCGGTGTGAGTGTGTTGGTGTGAGTGTGCGGTGTGTGTGCTGTGTGAGTGTGCTGGTGTGTGTGTGCTGGTGTGAGTGTGCGGTGTGTGTGCTGGTGTGAGTGTGTTGGTGTGAGTGTGCGGTGTGTGTGCTGTGTGAGTGTGCTGGTGTGTGTGTGCTGGTGTGAGTGTGCGGTGTGTGTGCTGGTGTGTGTGTGCTGGTGTGTGTGTGCTGGTGTGAGTGTGCGGTGTGTGTGCTGTGTGAGTGTGCGGTGTGTGTGCTGGTGTGAGTGTGCCGTTCGGACAGGGCCACGGTGGGCGCAGGGCGACCCAGGTAAAAATAGGTTCTCATTAAGATTTAACAGCTTCTCAGCATGATAAAAAGCGCTGAGTGAATGATAAGAGGAATATTAATTCTGCACAGACTGAACACACACACACACACACACACTCTGTCTCTCTCTAGGCGAAGTCCTGCTGGGCAGAGATTATCCTCAGCAGTAGCAAGTTTTATCCATAATTCCATTCTGAACTCTAAAGCATCAGAAGTACGTCATTTTCCAGCTTGATCTCAGGGAAGCCTTATAGCATCAAGAGAAAGCGACTTTGCTGGATTTATTAAAGAGCCTTAAGAAAAGCGAGCACAGCCAGCCCTGTTCCTCACACCATCCTTCCATGTTGCTACATCACCCCACTGCTGTTGATGCTTTTCCTCTAACTGCACGACACTCAGTGTTTTATTCCTCGCTTAATGTCTAATAGAGTAATAGACTCCGCCCCTTTGGTTTGAAGGCGGAGTTGTAATACAGTAGAAACCTGGAAATGATGTGGAGGATAATACCTTATCCATGACTACATCACAGGTAATGAGGTCACGCTCTTCATGACAGCTAATTAAGAGGACAAACAAACTGATTACTGTTGTCTTAAAGCCTATGACACTGTGTTACCACCTCCCACTGACCCCCCTCACACACACACACACACACACACACCAGGCATATGGTAACCTGGCCTCGTCTCTGCCCTCACACTGGGTAAAATTAATTAAAGTACGATTCAGGAATAATTACTGCAACATGTCGACATTACACGCACCCCGGTGGCCATTTCTGCGTTTAGTGGAGCATCTCAGTGCAACATTTACACAGGTGCTATAAGCAAAGAGCGGAGAGACGGTGACCTCTGACACTGAAGGAAAGCATTGCAGGTGTGTGTGTGTGTGTGAGCGAGAGAGACGAGAATTTGACAAACGAGAGATTTCATGGCTGTCTCAGCGTGAAGAGATAACTCCTAGCCCTCATTAACATTCCAACCAAGTTACGCTTGTCAAAATGACAAGATTAATGTGTTTAAAGCCACATCACATTAACACCTCTGTCCTGAAGATGCCAGAAAACGTAAAGTTACAGCTTTACCTCCAACTGTTACAAAGTGCTCACACTGGAGACTCCTTCCAATTACACGTGTTTAACCGCAGTACACGTCCCTGTGAATGAGCTGTTACTATAGAAACCATAACGTATTAGAACGAGCGCATTAATATACATTTTAGAGCTGCACTACTGTCAGAGCTGCTGTGATAGAAAATGAATCACCTTCTGGACCAATCAGAATCCAGGATTCTAAGCTCACCACTTTAAAAGTTGAGTAAAGTTCTTATGGACTATTTGTTTTACCAGGATAGAGGAACGTTACAAGAATTTTTTTTTCTATTTCTGACTTGGAGTTAGGTCTTCTTCATCTGTCCATAAACCTACACACTCGTCTAATCCCGGTCATCAGTTCAGTTCATCCTCTACAATTTTCTACGCCAGATTTCAACTCCTACAACTGCCAAAGATCTCATATTATACTTCTCAGGAAAAAAACAACAAAAAAAAACAAACCTTGACCCTCAACTGCTCAGCTCTGCCCTCGAAGTGGATCCTGCCTCACATGCAAGCTTTGGATATATAAATATAATGCTCCTTGTTTCTTCGTCCTCTTTCTAAAGTGCATAGAGAAAGCGATGCGAGCTGGAGATTAAGCCGAGATGTTTGCAGAAGCAGACGCAGATAAAGAGCACGGAGTTTACTCGAGACAATGAGAGTTCACGAAGGACCAGGAGAGGAGATTATGAAGGAAAACACAGCGGCGTTAGCTTCACGCCGTCCCATCTGTTTCCGTAACGAGAGAGCTAATCTTTCCCTTCTGACCACATGTGTACCGTCGCAGAATCACCACTGAAATGTATACAGGAGTGCTGGCCTTGTACAGCGCTGTGTTTCAGTGTCACATGATTTTATCTAAAACTACTGAAAACGGTGCAAAAGCAAAATGTGTGTTCCTGCAAAAGAAAAGATGTATGGTATACATATTCCCAAAGAGACTCGGCGTTTCGGAAAAGGAAAAAACTTCTGTCATAGGGTTCTACAAAAACTCCCTAAGGATTTCACTTACGATCATAGATTTATGCTTTTTGTACTTCTTCTACACTACCTTGCATAAGTATTCACCCCCTTGAGCTTTTCCACATTTTGTAGCCTTAAAACTTGGAACTTTATGTGGAATTTATGTCGGGAATCTACACAAAATTACCCCTAATATTGAAGTGTGTGTTTGTGTTGGGGGGGGGTGTAAAATAATATAGTTTGGGAAATTATTTAGTAGTGATTGCATAAATATTCACCCTGTTGTTGTGAAACCCCTGAATTAGTTCCAGTGCAGCCAGTTACCGTCAGAAATCACTTAATTCACTGAATACAGTTGATCTGTGTACAATTAAAGTATCACATGATCTCTTGTGATATAAATACACCTGTTTCTAGAGTTTGTTAGAGAACATATCTAAACAAACAACATCACGAAGATCAAGGAGCTATCCAGGACAAAAGACCAAGGAGCTGTCCTGGAAGAGTATCAATCAGTGTTATAAAAAAATATCACAAACCTGAAAATCCCACAGAGTGACATTAAATCCGGTATTAAAAAAGACTGTGGCACAACTGCAGCTGTCTAGAGGAGGCAGTCCACCAAAAGTCATGGACCAGGTAGAGACAGGATTAGTCAGAGAACCAACCAAGGGACCTAAGGTAATGCTTAACATGATGCTACCACCACCATGCTTCATCGTTCTGGACAGGTATGAATCAGGGCTTAGTTATAAAAAAAACATGAAATATTTAATTTGCATTTTTAAATGGAACAAAGGTGGAACCTGAATGGAACCTGAAGTAGGTGTGACCTAAACCAGAAAGGGTTTTCTTTCTTTCTTTCTTTCTTTCTTTTAAGGCTGATGTTCTTATCCAGAGTGATGAGAGAAATCATGGAAAACAGCTGAAGATGCTGGGATGCAGTTGGTAGTCATGTTTGCTGAGATGATGGGTCTTCATTCAGGTTGATATGTTGGAAAAACCAGTCCACCATCCTCTGTGAGATTTTGGAGGAAACTTGGGTTCCATCAGTGCAGCACAAAAAACCATGAATCTGCTCTGAGATTTAACACGCAGCAAGAAGAAGGGTAGACAAAGAACAGAACTCTGAGGAACTCCTGTAGTGAAGCGGTGAGGCGTGATGAAATTGCGTTTCTCTGCTCTACGTGATGTGGAGATGTGATGAAAACAGGTCTAAGCATAGAGTGGAGGTAAGGATGTGGGGTTCCACAGTATCACTGGCTCCTGACAAGCTGAAGGATGAGGAGCGAGGATGGAGTTTTCTCTGGCCTTGTGTACAGCGCCAGTGATCTTATCAAATGTGTGGCCTGTTTTCAGTTTTCAGTTCGAGATGAGAAGTTAGCTGTGTCAGAACTGGACGTTTGATGAATGAGTGGGGTTGAATGTGGCATTTTTACAATTGAACGCCTATCTATCTATCTATCTATCTATCTATCTATCTATCTATCTATCTATCTATCAGTCTGCATTGTGTTGAACTTTTCCACATTCTGTAGTGTTACATCCTGGAACTGAAATGAACTTACTGTCATGGATCTGCACAAAATAACCATAATATTGAATTGAAAAGAAAAATCAATATAGCTTGCAAAATTATTCAGTTGTGACTGCATAAGTTTTCATTTTTATTTTCCTCATTTCAGCATTGTGGGCTATTTTGTGTAGATTGATGGCATAAAATCTCAATTAATTCCGATTCAGTTCCAGGTTGTAACACTACAAATATGATAAAGTTCTTGGGGGGGGTGAATACTTATACAACTCACTGTATCTACCTGTCTATAACATTTCCAACATTTCCGCTTACAGAAACACCAAACGTCAGTGACCGGGTAAAGTGAAGATTAGTCAGATAAGTAATCAAGACGCAAAAGTGTAATGCTGCCACTGTAAGTGTGATGCTGCCACCACCGTGCTTCACAGATCTGGGAAAAGTGTTTATTATGCTTTCATTATAAGATTATTCCAAATTGTGCGCATCCCTTGGAGCACCAGCAATGGGGGTGTGAATACTTAAGCAATCACAAATTTTCATGACATTAGGTCCATTTCAGTTCCAGGTTGTAACAGTACAAAATGTAGAAAAGTTCAAGGGGAGTGAATACTTATGCACCACATGACATGCAGTATATCTGTCTATAATATTTCCATAACACACATGAAGTAATCCCATCAGAAAAACGCTGTTGCTATGGCGCTCACAGCCGGTCAGCGACACACGGGACGGAGAAAGACTGCTTGTCTGGGTGGTAATAGGTTATCGATTGGTGAGGCTGTGAATCGAGGTGGTCTGAGCTCGGTTCCTCTGGCCGTCAGAACAACATTATTAAAGAAGATCAAACACACGGCGGTGTGGAAAAATGTCACACTCTCACTCTTCACCTCCTTCATTCCGGTGCAAGGTCTGAACCTGACACGTAGCTGCTGCTATCAGCGGGCGTGAGCTCTGATGCTGTAAGTGCGAGGGATTGACATTTTTGATAATGGATTATTGTGAAGAAATGAGGAGCTTGGGTGTGTGTGATGTGTTCATTCTTATCATTTACTCTCTCTCTCTCTGTCTCTCTCTCTCTCTCTCTCTCTCTCTCTCACTTCACGATGATAAAAAAAGCAAAGTTTCACTCGTTTTGTTTGTTTGAAGACATGTACAGACTGCTAGTGGGCGTGGCCTGTCTGGCAAGTGTGTTGTTTTTTTGTTCAGATGATATATATATATATAGCTTCTAAAACTAGTTCATAGGTTTGAAAATCAATTGTTTATCCGTTACGTCCTCGGCTTTGTACTAATTTCATTCTCAGATTAGATTAGCATCGCAAGCTAAGTGTACTAGCTACGTACACCCACTAGAGGCACCAACGATCTCTTCTACTTCCTTCCAAGCTTTATTTTTTTCGTAATGTTGTTGTTGAAGTTTAATAAACACCTTCTGACCAATCAAAATCCAGAACCCAACAGCGCTGTGGTATATGGAATGTTAGCCCTGTTAGCAAGAAGTTTGCTAATGTTTACAAATGCCTGAAATAATGCTAGTTACGAAGAACTTAACGCAGAGTTACTAATTTTTTTTAAAACAAAAATAAAGTTATACTTTTGTTTATGAATTCATCGGTTTCATATAAAAATGATCATTTTAATGCAAGAAAATGTCTAAAATCAATTTTTAAAAATGAGATCAACAGAAATTCAACTCACTGAAATGTTATTTATTATAATGAATAATGAGTTATAATTCCTGCTTTTATTCTGGTTTATTTGTAAGTTTATACAAATATATATATATATATATATTTTTTTTATATTTCCAAAATACTGAAAGTGTAGCGTTTTAGTTCAAAATAAATGTATTCAATATTATTTATGTTTTTTAAAGCATAATTTTAATCTTAAATATTGCTGTTAGGTAATAATAATAATAATATTTATTTTGATCTTAAATGTACACAGTGGAGAAAACATGGCTCTAGCTGTTGATTGATGTGTGAAGGCTCTGTGAGAAGTAGCTTGGTGTTTGATGGATGACTAAACCCCGAGCTGAAGGGAGACTTGTTGGAGTGATTGCTGCGTGAAGGTTGGCGTTTGCGGCGAATC